>NC_092635.1:26913933-27121433 GCF_039555335.1 Amphiura filiformis | reverse complement strand
ATAGGTATGTCCGGGTATATGCACAGAGGGAGTATAGATTTCAAAGAGAATAGAGGTAACTTCCCTTTGAATTACTCTCGTTTTGGAAAATATAACTTGGGTATAACACAAGTATCATTTGGGAGTATGGGTTTCAAAATAATATATCACTAGGATCTACAACATACTCATGTATCAGGGCACAGTTCTTTAACTCCAATACATTTGTACATTCATTGAATGACCTTTGAAGATTTGGGTACAAAAACTCATACTCTGCCATTTGAGGTCAAATTTTGCACTATGATTATGTAATTGAGGAGCTTTGAGGTTATAGAACTATGCCATTGGGATGAGGCCATTGTGGTCCATAGTGTGTGGGGTAAGATGTCAAATTGAATATCTCAATGTGGAATTTACCTATATATGGGATATTCACAGATGTTGGAATGTTTACTGATTTCTCATTCCAGGTGATCGATGAAACTCCATTAATTCATGGGAAATTAATCAACACTTACAACAGTCATTTGTTGACATTTGGCAATGGGAAGACATACAGAAAATTAATAACACCGTGCCTCTTCTTTCCTTTCAATTCGCAGACTTTTATTAGAGATTGTCTGTGCGCACAGTATTGCCTAATCCGCCATTTAGTAGCCCAATCATAGGTGTGGGGGGGGGGTAAATCCTAATATTCGATTCGACAAGGGGTGGTCCATGCAATTACCCCTACCTCATTATTACGCAAATGCGTGTTGTTTGACCAAACTAACCATTTTGTAGCGTAAAAAGTTTTCGCGCACTTCTTTGCGCACATTTGTTACAGTGCTACGTTATATTTTAGTTTCGAAAGGCAAATTTTCACGGGCTTTAGAATAGAATGAAGCCCGTAAATAAAGTTAAAATACCCCACCCCAGCCCATGTCAAAAAGAAATCTGCACCATCGAGTACAATTATAAACAATTACTACGTTCAATACTCGCGGCTGAATACAATAATTTGGACCATTAGTTTTAGCAACCCTACAATCAATGGTTGATTGGATTCCACTCTTTAAATGTGCTATTTGTTTTTGTTGTCAAAATACCTTGCTTGAAAAACAAGATCAAATTAATTTGCGAAGATTGTTGTTGTTTGATGCACCAATCCCCCTTCATTTCTTGGTCGTTTACCCCTTCAAAAGGTTCACATTTGTGATTTAGTAAATGAAAAACAAGACGTATTGAAACTCTGTATATTGAACTCATATATAACCCATATTGAATAAAACAGATATTTGAAAAATCCCATTGACATACGCAATAATTACTCTATCAATTGGGCTATTTGAATAACTTTTCAGTCAAGTATTAGCCTATTTTGGAAGAAATGATTGCTAATCTTAATCTATAATCTTTATATTCATAATATGGACAATTGGACATGTTGTGGTGAGCAATGAAATGGTAATATATACAAGAAGGCGAAAGTGCAACTTTTTTTATTTTATCCACCTTTCCTCACATACCCCAGTAAGTTGATTTGCATTGATCCGTTTTGGGTACAGAGTGATAATTTTCTACTATTTTTTCGTTGTAGTATAGTAAATAAAGTAAATCTTTTTATCGATGTAATTTGGTTAATACCGAAGAATTCAATATGAAATGCTAAAAGTGACACACTTTCCGTTTTGTTTTAATATTGCTTTAACTGTTTGATAGGTCATGCAGCTGCGCCATTATTATTAAAATTAATATGATACATATTAATTTTCTTCTCCCCTTTCTCTCCCTTTTTTTTAATAAAAAAACTGAATAAAAAAAATTAAATGTCAGACAACCTAAAACAAACGGGAAATCGTGCGTGCTCGTGAGCATGTTGTTGTGTTGTATGCATGCGAATAAATTGTTACCTGATTACACCTCATATTAAACGAGTCAATGATCGGGGCTTACCTGAGCAATAGCTTTTTTCTAAAAACCTTATCTTGTCAAAACCACAATTGCCTAGATACGATAGGTTATGCGCTCATGATCTTCTCCAAGAATAATCCTTGAATTAAGTAACTAATTACTTTAAATAGCTACTAACTTACTTGAAATTCCATTTGAAATCACAGTGAATGGAAATACTTAGATCTGTTAATTGTGCGAGGTGTGCCAATTTATATACCGTAATGTAATTGCATTTTACCTTAAAGGTCCTTAAAAATGCGTATACTTCATCATTAATTGTCAGTATTGTCAGTAATTTCATCATTAATCTCCATTGAATTGAATTAAAATCACTCTTGATTGCTCATTAATTTAAACTATATGCTTAATTCAAGGTTTCCGTTGTATATGTTTGTATAATTCTTAAGTTAAAATCATATATTGTAAATTAAGTTTGGTAGTTTTTAAATCTGTAAAGCGCATTGAGGAATCTGAGATTCACAATGCGCTATATAAATACTGTTTTATTATTATTATTATTATTATTATTATTATTATTATTATTATTATTATTATTATTATTATATGAACTGAAAATATTATGACATGAAATACTAAAAAATGCAATTATGTTGATCCTGGTTTGGGGCAACGAAGCTTGATAATATTTCTTTAAATTTTGTAAAATTAATTTGTAGAATTTTATAATCAAATATAAAATATAAAACAACTTACAAATTACGAAAGTATTTATCATTGTATCTTATTTTTAATATTTTTACCATTTTCACGATAAAATCACACCTTTTGTGTAATCATTACTACTAGTATTATGGCCTACTGTATTTCCATGATGCTTGAACACAATAATACCGCAAGTGCTTTGTTATTACTATGTACTTGCGACTTTATTCACATTCAACTGAATACATTTCATTTGTCCTCATTTTTCCCCCAAACTAATGTATATACTGTTAAATTATAAATTATTACACATCATGACTTCTAATTATACTATTACTAGCGAATCACCTTGTTGCAATAAGTTGCAATAATTTCATTATTTTCTAAATCCTTATTTTTCCCCAAATCAATGTACTGTTAAATAACTTAAATTATACACATCATGACTTCCAATAATAGCGAGTCACCTTGTATGAACTCAGCATAACCAATGGAGAAAATAACATGCAATAATTTCATTAATTTCAAATATCAATTTTAGGAAATGTAATCAATCGATTAGATTAATTGATCATCGTCTAGCGCGTTATCATTCCTTTTATTAATATCAATCGTGTCCGATATGACCCTTTGACTCTTTTTCATCACACAGTCATGACATAATAAAATTATTTGCTTTCTCTCAAGGATAAATTTCGGGTATTCAGATCAAACATGTATACTGTGAGTTTAACCCTGAACTAAATGATACTTATGTTATTTACAAATCGAGGGCGTATCAGAAATGCCTATATGTCAATAGCTGCCCTGTAGACAATATGACCATTTCTGCATTCTATATTGTACACATATGACACCTGGCAGCTATTGCAGGTTCACACAACACCCTCGAAACGATGTTTATAATATGTCGCTAATTACCATTAACGTATGCAATATAGCAAACACCATTATGTTAAATGGATGCAAAGATATACCCATGAACTATTAACCTTCTTTATAAGTATGTCGACAGTTTGCATTATGCTTTGTAAAATCATTGAAATATTGTATGCAATTATTAGTTCATTCTCAGAGATTTAAGGCCTTGAATCTTTTCAAAATGTTGTAATTAACAACTCAATGGGTGAATAGGTTCAGGAAATTTGTATTCTTCTTTCGACCTTACTGAAAACCCTGAAAACATATAAAAACAATTAAACGGTTCGCGTCCCATGATGATTTTTATGTTGTAACTGACACAAGAACAAAGACCTGAGTCATTGACCATGTATATCTTCTATTTCCATGGTATGTCATTGGCGGTTATAAGAGAACACATTAATGATGATGATGAGTATAATATAAATTTTAATCATGACTGGCGATTTAAGAATCACGATGTTTATTGGTATATTATGAGTTGGCGGTTTCCAAGAGTATTCTATGAAAAATGCAGTGATTTCCCTAAGGCTGACACTCTGCTTTTTTTTCCTCCGATATATGAGTGTGTCACAAGATGAATCCTATAGCATTATATTTCATGTCTGTCTATATTTTGTCTGTCTGTAACTGTCTGTCTTTTTCTGTCTTCTTGATCTTTTTACCCGATGTTCTCTCCTATTATTAATAAGCACGATCGTTCTGAATGTCACGAAAAAGGAGGTCAATTTTCAAGTCTTTTTGCGAACATTTATTTTTTATTTTGCGATATTGATGAAAGCGTATACACGAAATTAAAAAAAATAAGGTATGTGTTCAAGAATCTCCTAAAAGAATATTCTCGGCTGATGTTAAAAACTGTGTAGCGACGCCGAGCTCTCCACTCCACAATAACCGATGTCCTTCTAGAAGGACTACATTCAACTGTATGCTCTAACTTCTTATGCTAAACTCAATTATTATTCATTTTACTCATACATATTACTTTAATATGAATAAAAGCAGTATGGTGTGCTCGTTGAAAAATATACGAACATGGAAAAATGTTTTTTGACACTGTTTTTGAAATGGTACCGAAATTTTGGATTTCATTAGAACGATTATGCATTAATACGCTTTTGGATACGAACACCTGAACACTGGGATCTCTTCTCCCTCATCCACCCACATTCTGTCTTGTCTGTCTGTCTGTCTGTCTGGCTGTCTGTCTGTCAGCACTGAGATCAATTTCCTGACATATACTCTGTAATTAGTAATTTGGTTTGTTCTAAACTAAAACCCTTATACTGTAAGCAAATTTTGAAGGATTTGATGAAGGAGTTGATTATTGCAAGCGATATGATACTAAACCGTCTGAAGTGAGTGCTTGAAATTTCATCATAACATTTGCTTTTATCAAAGAAGATGATTTTGTGTATGTCTTTAGCAATCAATTCTTCAAAAATATTTAATTTGCTCTACAATGATGTCATCACTAATCTAGAAAGTTACAATATTTCTTCCATGGATAACAGATTTTCCGAATCGAAAAACACATGGGCTCAATTTTTAATTTTGGATAAATATTTGCAGTTGTTAGAGCATATATAATTTTGTATACAATTTGATTGTCTGAACTTAAAACAATTGAAAGTCAAATTCAATTCTTCTTTAACTTCACATTAATTCCAATTCAATATATCAAAAATGTATAAATAAGTCACGACCAATTACTAGTTTACCTTTTCTACACCAGACACTGCACCGTCTAAATTGGCCTTTAGAATATGCTCTTTTAAATCAAATTATAGAAAGCTATAAGAAACCTGTCCATTGCAATGTTGCGAACCTTTAATACATCTCATCCATATTCCGAATCTTTTGCTTAAACACTGCGAGATTCACCTCACGTGCGTGCTGATTAATCTAATATGGGGAATCCAGACCCACAGGGCCATTTTTGTAGCTCGACTTTTTTTTTTATAGATCGCCGTTTGTAATAACAGAAAACGAATTGGGAAAAATATGTATGACTGCATGACTAGATAAACAATTCAACGTTTATGAGTGGTATACAATTTCTTTCTATTATTAATTCTCTTTTGATGCATTTGCCATGTTGTCGTATCTTTTAATACCATACATGTACTGTAAATTTAGTTTTCATACATAATAAGTTAACAAAAATATGTAAATCTTGGATTACACTTTCGCTAACATAAACATCGACACGAAATTACAGTTGCAATATTTTGATTGTGTTTCGCTTAAAGACATTTGGAAATGAGGCGTGAAGAGCGCTAAAACGTACTAATCAAGATGTAAAGTAATGCTAATATCAGACCTGATGACTCGTAATGTGTTTTCAACAAATGTTTTGCATTAAATGCTCGCTTCGTTGCTTTCTTGTCGACAAATTAAGCCATTTGCTTGAAACGTCAATAATGTGTTATACAAAAATAATGATTTGTTAATAACCAATTCAGCCTGCAAAAATGTGGTTAAATGACGCTGCGATCAAGTTTATACAACACATGAGTAGCCTACAGGTACGTTTTTTTCTAATTCCATCTTTCTACGTGTAGTTTCTTGCTTTCTATTTCATTTTCTCTATCTCCTTTTTTCAATATTTCTTAACCAGGTACCGTCGACTAGACAGCTTCTGGCTACCGTACGTGTTATATAACCATGATAACAGCTTTAGTGATTTAAGAGTAGCAAAGAAGAGAAGACACAAGACAGAAAAATAGGCTTTACTTACAGTCTCTGTACAGCTGATGCTCCTGTTGGTACACTCTCTCCCAAAGTAGGTATGTAATCCAATGTATCAGTCTTATTACATACGAGTGTAAGTAAATTCTCCCCTTCTGGGCCCGCACTAAGTTGAATACACATACAAGACTGTTGCAGGTATTTAGTATTTAATATTTTTCCACATTCGTCAATAGATGCTGCCATTGGACTTGACAATGTCCTATAGTTCGTCAGGTACGATGACATTACGATATAAGTCAAAGGAATCAGGTAGAGATGCTTCATGATGGTTAGTGTAATCTGCGTATAGTAACTCCAAAGTGGTAAAATCCGTCCACACGATTGTCTGCGTTAAACCAAAAAAGTCGTTTGGTCAAAAAGTTAAAATGTGAAATATAGTTTTGGTCGTAATTGTATATGAATACATTTGAATCAGAAGTGAAGGCATAGACCCTGGAAATAGAAAGGTCTATGGTGAAGGCTTATAGAACGTCTAAAAACGTGTTTCTATAATCCTGTCCAATATAACACTGGTCTGTTGTCAGTCCTTGCTTAAGTCACCTTTGAATACGTGTGAAGGACAATTATCTCGACTCTCTGATCAGAGTCCATTGATATTGTGAACGTAGTAAGCAATATGGGATCACGGTGACGGTACAGATTGACGAAGTCCTTGAATGTGTAGTTGAAACTCCCTTACAAGTGTGTTTGTAGATGACTGCCATTACAGTTCTGTTGTTTGCTTACCTTTTCTAGGTGAGACACCCGGGGTAAATAGTCAATCACTATGGCCTTGCAATGGTATTATTACTTGCGAGTGATTATTGATGTTATGAACTTTTTAGTTATTTTTGGCGCGCATATATGAATGCAAGCAAGTCCAGTGTAAGACAATGCGTGCGTGCTATTCGGTTCGTTCCGTGACTCGAGTAGTTTATCAATGCCTTATCTTCTACAGTGGACGGTCACTCTGCTAAACGTCTACAGCACACATTTGACATTTTATCAGTTGTTCATCCATACGTGGTGTATAGTATTCCTATTGTTTTCACTGTTTCATCATGAATGAATTATTATTCTCCGTAACGCTTGATAGACGACTGATCATCACAAAAGCGATTTCTATTTTTGATGACTTGTACCAATCAACGTGTGAAATGGTATAAAGACCAAACAAATCAAAAGAAAAGCTCTATCGCTGATTTCTATTACCAAAAGAGTATTGGTATCATTAGTTGCAACTGCTCACAGATGAGTAGATGCGGCTTTATGGTTTACATATAAGGCAGGTGCAGAACTCAGTCCAATTGATATATGATGAAACACAAAAACTCTGGCGTCAATAATAATGATTAGAAAGCACAGTAGTTATATCATAAATATATCCATGCGAGTGATTATTTCATAGAAATTGATGAAGTCAAAGAGTTGACAAGACATGTATATAGCAATATCTAGTTGTAAATCTTTCAAGACATCTTTACTCCTCCAAGCATCAGTAAGCTTATCATTCAATGATAAAGTCCCAGTGTGGTATAACTCATCAAGATGTGGGTTACAGCTTCAGTGAAGATAAATCACATAATAATGGGCACACATTAACGACGGGCTATGTCCTGACAGCTATAGGCTATCATGGCCTTTGGTATGCACCAAGTTGTCTAGTAGGCTGGCTTATCCCATACGGTAAGTATTATTATGAAATGAACAACGTCTCTGCTGCAAGCTGCTCAGTGCATCTACTGCCGCATAGCTTGGGGTGATGTTCCCTTCTCAAGATACTCACAAACCCTGAGTGGATTGCGTGGGTAGCCTTTGCTAGTTGCTAGGTGATTGTACTCCTTTTTTCGTCCTCTTTTTTTCCAACCCCTTTTTTTTCACAACAGCAGCTGACTGGATGTAGAATTTTAATATCCCTTATTACTTTTCGCTCAGACGTCTCCTTGTTCAAAATGTCGAATTACACTACCACAGATTAAAACTCCAGTCGATCCGGTGATCCGTTTCCAAATCGGACGCTACAATAAGAAGTGATTTAAAAATGAAAAATGAAAAAGTCCTCCAGGGGTAATTATTGCAATGAGGCGACGAGGACGATGTTACTCCAGCAGAGAACACTTGATGAAAGTTGACAACTTACTGACTGACTGATCCAAAAGCTCTCTGCTAATGCGTGCATACGATGTAATACACTAGTTCAGCTCTATGTATCGTTAACACATGCTTTGTGGTAGATTTTAAAGAAAATATCATCTAGCTTGGCGCAGTTTCAGAGATGATGAGGCTCGTGCGTGACTGATGTTAGAGAGCTCACGAGATATCACTGTTCTGGTTAGTTTGACATAGCTTTATATTAGCGTATACAGACAGCACCTGCTTATCCTAACGGTTGCTCTAGAGGGCTCCTGTCTAAACGACGGTCATGTGTATGGCTTTCACTTTAAAAGATAACAAAAGGCGTGAATTTACAAAAAGAGCTATCTACCGTAGATAGCTCATTTATTATTAAACGTAAATTGTTATAATAACTATTTGTGGTTGTCTAAATAGACCAATCATTCTTTGTTTGTACAGCTTAATTTAGCCTTAAGTTCCTTGAGTGCATTTGAAATGGGGTTACTTCTTTTTAGTTTTGTTAGTTAATTTATTAATTTGTTACAATCGCGATGAACGACTTGACTTTGAAGACACGAGTAACAGGCTGAAATAATGGACTTTCAAGTATGATATTGCTATGACCATTGTATTTATTCTAGCTATCAATGAGAGCGTGGAAAGTTATTTTATGAACAACAAATCCGAGACATGATACATTACAGAATGTTTCAGACTGCGGTGCAGCGAAGAAAATAACCACATTCCAGATCAAAAATGTCTTTTTAGAGATAACTTTGGTGTTTGCTTGCGCTTATTCCATATATGTGCAACAGAGTGTCCTTTTGGAATTTATAGTTTATAACCTTCTATTACATTGATGAGGCAGTCTTGTTCATAATAATCATTGAAAATTAATGGGTACCAATCATTTATATATATACAGCCTGCAATAATGTCATGAATGTGATGTGTATTTATAAAGGTTTTCTTAATTTTCAAACATTGGCCATAAACCATAATTATTTCCCAACGTGAAAACCATGGTCATTATTCAACATGCAGTGTGTTGGTTGTTCATATTAATGTAGATAGGTTTGTGCATAGCTTATGCATGTTATTAAAATGAATGTTTAACAAAAATAATGCAACTATTTAAAGAAATTTAGACTGAGTCAAATATTTGAAACCATATGAGTAGCTGAAAAGTGAAGTACAAGTCCATATAAATTCGTATGATACTAGTTGGTCCATTTTGTTCAACGGGAATGAAAACAGAGGTACTGAAAGACAGGATGTTCAAGTCAATTGCGTGTTATAGCCTTTGGTCTTACCACTTGCAAGTTATGCACATCAGTGCTTCTGGGAAATACGAAAAAATCTGATGCTGATTTGTAAGATTTCCTGCCTGAATTATGCAGTGTCTCTATTATTTTTTGTTATCACCGTATCCGACATCGTCACATCCTCTTATCTTGCAGCCTACATCCTTATCGACACGTGCTCGTGCCTTATGACAACATTGTCTTTTTTCTATAAAAAAATATAAAAGTATATTAATGTTATTTCAACTGCATCCTCTTCCTAGTTGCTTAAAAGCAATAGACAACTTATTATTATTATTATTATTATTATTATTATTATTATTATTATCATTATTATTATTATTATTATTATTATTATTAGTAGTAGTAGTAGTAGTAGTAGTAGTAGTAGTAGTAGTAGTAGTAGTAGTAGTAGTAGTAGTAGTAGTAGTAGTAGTAGTAGTAGTAGTAGTAGTAGTAGTAGTAGTAGTAGTAGTAGTAGTAGTAGTAGTAGTAGTAGTAGTAGTAGTAGTAGTATTATTATTATTATTATTATTATTATTATTATTATTATTATTATTATTATTATTATTATTATTATTATTATCATGCTAATTATTTTCCTTTTTAATTATATGCCATTTCCTTACTCAAAGCCAAAAACAGTCATATCACATTTCACATAAAATAATATCATAATATTTTCATATGCATAATTTCATAGTGGCTTTTTATTTATTTATTTATGTCAGATGTCAGCCAGTGACCTTACGCGACTATTTAAGTCAATCAAATCATGTCCTTGCTTTTTATAATTTTACCATCAATCAATTTTTTCTTTTCACTAACCTGGAAGCAATTACGTAACCTAACGATAATCGAATTCATTTCTATGTTTCACATAATATTTGAACCATTCGTTGTGCACTTTTCATGGGATGGAATACAACTGCCATCACGTACACTAACTTTAAATATCACGGTACGTGGTATGGTATTAGCACAATTTGTCAGTGGCAACATATGATGACATTTAAACCGGGATTTAAACTCAACATTTTCTCTCGCACGTTTAATGGAATTGATAAGTTCAAAATATAATGTTTCAAATGATATAATATAAATACATTTTCTGTCACTCAATGCATAAAAAGTATGTGTCATGAAAAAAAAAACATTAACCAGTTATATAGCATGTACCATGAAAAAATAATTTAAAAATTGAAATGTAAATTTCATCAGTTTCATCTTGACTTTTAAAAATCTGAACAAAGCCCATTATTTTTCTCTTCGGTAAATTGACAGTGGTTTATTATGGCGGCCAGCAGCCCCATTACCAACAAACAACTTGTCATATTAAATGAGTATTATGAAATGACTATCCAGTGATATTATTTCTTGTACAATAACGTCAAAAAACCACCAACTATACACTCTTTTCAATAAATTCATCGCTTGGTTGCGCTTGTTAATAACTTATCTGTATAACGATGCACGCTTCAGGACACTGCCGATTTCCACGATTTATAAAAGGAAATATTAAAAAAATATGAATAAAAGTTAACAAAGGGGGAAGTAATGATTTGTTGGTAGGAAAACACAGCGTGTGAAAAACAGTATTTCATTATTTTAAAAAACCGCACCCATCTTGTTTTAATTTAATACAAATTATTTAATACTTTTTAAACCGTGTCAACAACGATTGATACGCACTAGATATAACAAAGCGTGGTTTGCGAAGGTAAATAAAAACGATTAAAAGATGTTACAATAAATTGGGGGAAGTTGAGGAAAGTACATGATATAGGTTCATTCAAACATGGGTTTATTAAACTTGGGGAAGAAGAAAAGTAAAGACAAACGAGTTATATAATACTTTTTTTTAAAGTGGTTCTTATTGCAAAACATTTCGAAGTCGTTCTATAAATTACTTTTTATTTCTCTTTTACCCCATTTTAAACAAAATTGCCGGGCCTTAATTTAAATCTATAAGCTCCGCTTCTCTTTTTAGCGGTAATAAAACCTAAAAACGAAAGGAAAAAAACAACAAGAAAAACCCATAAGAGACATGGTAATATATACAATTATTTGCACATTTGTTCTTAACAAAGGGGAACTAAAAATAAATAGGAAATATTAAGAAAAGTACAAGAGAGACATCGGCTACTGCCTTGGCCAATATTTATTTATCAAGAAGATCAAGCAAGATGTGAAGATTTTAAATCGCCTTACGCAAAATAATATATCAAGAGGCTCAGGTAACCAAGGGGAAAACCCAAGCTCCGGAAATCATCGGAGAAAAACAATCTTATTTTAAATTGTCTGGGCGCTCAACAAGTTCTGCATATGCTCTTTTGTTTAAAAAGATGGCGGCAAAAACAGGTGATGTGTATAAAAAAATTCGGGCGGGGGTAAAGACGAAAAAAATTATTTTATTGAGACAACGTGCGCCCACAGCGTGATTTTTTTTTCATTTTACACTATTTTGGCCCATGATCGGGATGAATTTGGATTGAAAACGCGTAAACGGGCTCCTTGCCTCTTTCTTTTCTTTGCCTTCCCGGTTTTCTCTTTCATTTTTTTGTCGGAGGGCACTTTTCTCTTTCATTTTTTGTGGGGGGGGGGGGGTACTCTGCCCCCTGGCTACGCTACCGGGATTGGTTTGATTCTTTCCATGTGACGCTATTTCAATTTCAATTCAATATCTTGACCACTTGAGTCAATTTCAGATATCGATATGCTATGCAGAATTCTGTTTTGATGAAGATGATATAAAAATTTACATTTTTTTAAAAACGTCAATAACTCGACTTTAATGGCCGGAAACGCAATATATATATTTTGAAGTTTATGGACAGTTGGTAGTCTTTTGATGGTAATATCCTATGCTAAAAGCAAGCAGTGGGTTACTAGTCTGATGACACCATGTACCACAAGTGTAGTGGTGAAACGTCCGACTATAACGTGACTGCCCCCCCCCCCGTGGCATGCTTTTGTACTTTTTAGGCTATTTTTGACCATTTTCGTCAATTTTGCTCCCTTGAAAGTTGCCTCCCCCTCCCCCATTTGCCCACCCTCTGAAAAAATGCTGGCTACGCCACTGCGTGACTGTAACACTTTTACTTGAAAGTTGGAATTGTTCTCAGTCTGTTCTAGAATTCATACAGATCCCAACTAAAATTTGATTGAAAGTAATAAGTAGACTATAGACATCATAGAAAAGGCTTTCTTAAAAATGGCCAGTTCTTCGACGGATTTCAATTCAAGAAACATTTATTTCACAACTTCAAACATACATAGTACAAATGACAAATGCCATAATTTTCAAACCAATTACATACAAAGCAAAGTAATGAATCCGATCACAGGCCCACTGATGACAGTCAAATGCGAACACGTAAGAACAAGCAACCTATTAAAAGGCAAGAGACAGGTCAAGAGTGGGCCTGAGACAAGGTTATGAGGGGCATCAATAAAAAACCTAAAATAAAGTTGTGGGGCAACACGCGGGGAGCAAGCTCGTGGGTGCGGGTTGCCGGCAAACAGTACAAACGAAAATACAAATACAAACAGGACAAGACAAGACCTTACAAAAAAATAAGATGTGAACAGGAGTCAAAGAATAATTACTGGTAAACCGGTTTAGAAAGCAAATTGCTCTTAAAATAATGTTTGAAGGAGCTTGTGGATGTGGCATTTTGGATGGAAATGGGAGTGGAGTTCCAAATGTTAACTCCATGCACTTTGATCGAGTTAGCAGCAAGATTAGAACGAACACGAGGCGGATAGAAATTATTCACACGCCTTGTATTATGACTATGAATTGTAGCACTATATTGAAAATAGTTGTCAAAAAGTGCAGGAAGCAAGCAATTGTGAGCTTTGAACATAAAGATAGCTGTATAAAGTTCATTTATATCATCCAGACGGAGAGTTTTTAGATTGGCAAACAAAGGCCCAGTATGTGCTCGAAAATCAGCATTGGTGATATATCTGATTGCACGTTTCTGAAGTCTAAAGAGAGGGTTTAGGCGTGAAGACGCAGCTCTACCCCAAGCAATATTACAATAACTCAGGTGGGGGAGCACAAGGGTGTCATAGAGTGACTTCAGGATGACAGATGGAAGGACATAACGAAGCTTAGATAAAATACCCGCGCTTCGGGCAACTTTGCATTACTCGTTGACTGCCGATAAACGTCCCAATAAATCGGACTTAGTCACCGGTCAGTTCTCATGATAGATTTCCATGGCTAACGATGGTTAACTATGAAAACATGTTAAAGGACATCAAGAAAATTTTCTAAGTTATTTATTTTGAGCTCTTTCGAGTATCGACGAGTAATGGATATATTCTGTAGATTTAGGTTTTGTCTGTGACTGCTAATGTGAGGCCGTCGTAGGTCGTACGGGGCTCAAACTCGGTGGGTGGGTGTAGCTCTGTCCTGGCAAGAAGAAGTTTATGTTCGTTAAGTCATCCGACCCCGCCCCCCCCTCCCAGGGTCATTTGAGGTCAAATGACTAAAGACTGTCATATGGGCATGAAACTAGGTCGTACGAGGCTCAAACTCGGTGGGTGGATGTAGGTCTGTCCTGGCAAGAAGAAGTTTATGTTCGTTAAGTCATCCGACCCCGGGCCCCCTCCCAGGGGTCATTTGAGGTCAAATGACTAAAAACTGTCATATGGGCATGAAACTAGGTCCTACGGGGCTCAAACTCGGTGGGTGGGTGTAGTTCTGTCCTGGCAAGAAGATGTCTATGTTCGTTAAGTCATCCGACCACGGGCCCCCCCCTCCCAGGGGTCATTTGAGGTCAAATGACTAAAAACTGTCATATGGGCATGAAACTAGGTCGTACGGGGCTCAAACTCGGTGGGTGGGTATAGTTATGTGCTGGCAAGAAGATGTTTATGTTCGTTAAGTCATCTGACCACGGGGTCCCCTCCCAGGGGTCATCTAAGGTCAAATTACTAAAAAGTGTCGTATGGGCATGAAACTTGGTAGGTACAGTCAACATTTAAAGCAGCATTTTTTGAAGGTCATTTTGGGGTCATCCAAGGTCACCACGGGTCATCTGAGGTCAAATTAGTAAAAGCTCATATATGGGCATGAAACTTGGTAGGTACAGTCAACATTTAGAGTTATAAGTTTAGGTCATTTTGGGGTCATCCAATGTCACCCTGGGGTCATCTGAGGTCAAATTAGTAAAAATTGTCATATGGGCATGTCACCATCAGCCTGGTAATCGCGCCCAGCCGAGAACCGCCAAATATGGGTAACCGCCTAGTCTATTTTAAAACTGATGCATCAATGACTATGTTCATCATGTCATATAGAGGCCTTGCATGCGACGTATCATCCCGTAAATATGGCGGACTACTCAAATGCATTCAACAAAAGCATGATTGCAATCTACCGTGACAGTTCGTCTCACACACATAATCCTGCACTACGATCAAATAGGTTGATGACAACATTTGATTGAATGGACTGCACTCCGCCATAACTACGGTGAAGGACACCGGTTGAAAACCTTTGTTTGGAGCCAATCAATAATTTCATGCAGGGCCTCTATTGTATCATTCTCATATAGAAATACTAAATTCGTTCACTATCTATATTTTTACTTCTAGTAGAGCTCCAATCTAAGGGTTAAAGTTATGTTTAGGTTTAGGTTAGGTTAGGATTTTTTTAAAGTACCCAGTACAGTGAACCTTATGGTACAAATGCGCGCGAAAATTTTAGCATAGGCCTATTGAAACTAAACTGGTGAAATATGGGACAAAAGTGGAATAAATTCGCGCAAAGCACTAAAAATGGCATTTTGTGGCTATAAAATGGCCAAATATGAGGTTAATTTCGACACAAACCAATACACAGGCGTCAATATTGGGGGGTGATTATATTGACCATCCCCTGGCAAAATATTGTGGCATTTATCCCCCCGATCTACGCCTATGTAATTTAGAGCCCTGTGACTCCATCGGTCTCCCTCTCCTCTCTCCCTTCCCCCCCCCCCTCCTTTTTTTTCTTCCTCCCTTGGCGGAAACTCTAATAGGCACAAAGGACCAATATGCGATACGTAATCTATTTCCTCTTCTTTCTATATCTAACCTCCTTGGGCCTACATATTAGTACTGATATATCATACGCTGGCGAAATTACGTAATTAATCGGATTAATTAACATACTGAGCAATAGGTGAAAACAATTTTGACAAAAGGAGTTGTCCTTGTCAATTTGTAGACATGTACTTTTGATTATTTACATAGCTTCTTCTCCAATCACTGTGTAAAACATCCATCCAAAAATCTGATTGCTATTATTATATGGGTGATGGACATATCACAAAAGGATTGCTTATCTCAATAGGGCATGTACTTAAGCATTTTTTTTAACTGACCGTTTTATCGGAGGTCACCGAGTAATGCCGAAGATCAAAATCGATTTTATGTATTGTGTATGTATCATAGGACGCTCGTATTAATTGTCTCTATGCGCTTGAGAATTCAACAATATAAATAATGGTAGCTCTATTATAATACACATTAATGTTTTAAGCAGATAAAATTCCAAAATATAATACGTTATCTGCCTTTGCTTGTCACGTGGTAGGCCTATGTTGAAGTTGCGATTATATTTTTTAAATAAGTTTCAGCTGAATAACAAGAAGACAAGTGGCCGAGTGGTCTAAGGCGCTAGGCTCATAGAGTACTAAGCGTTGCGCCGTGAGTTCGAACCCCGCCTCTGCCAAACTTTAAAAGAAGTAAATTAAAATTTGAATTTTTTAATTTCATATTTGGGAAATGTGACTGGGAGAATTTATGTATGGTGTGGAGTGGTGTGATAGGGCATGTACTTTAACTGGCCGGCGCGGTCCGGTGACTAAGTCTTTATTGGGCGTTTTATCGGCAGTCAACGAGTAATGCTTGAGATGTATGAAAGATGATCAGCCCATGATAGTTTATCATCGATGATGATACCCAAGAATTTTGTGTGAGAGACTTGATCAATAACTTTGTTGTCAATGCGAATATCAAGAACAGCAGGGAGTTTATTTTTCATAGCTCTGGTGGTGAAAAGCATGAACGAAGTTTTATCTACGTTCAACGAAAGCTTGTTGGCATGAAACCATGAAGCAACTTTATCTAATTCCGTGTTCATGGTAGCAACCAGGGTATTTATATCACGATGTGAGAAGAAGATGTTTGTATCATCAGCAAAAAGTAGGAAAGAAAGCTTGGAGGATACATGGGAGAGATCATTAATATAAAGAAGAAAGAGCAAAGGACCCAGGATTGAGCCCTGTGGCACGCCACAAGTGATCGGGAGATGTGATGAAAGTCGGGAGTTGAAGTTCACAACCTGTTGACGGTTATTCAAATAATTTTCAAACCAAGACAAGGTAAGACCTCTTATCCCGTAAGTACTAAGCTTCCTGAGAAGGATATCATGGTTGATCGTGTCAAAAGCCTTTGACAGATCAATGAAAACACCGACAGTTGAATTTTTATCCAAAGAATCATAAACAGTTTGGGAAAGATGGGCAATGGCCATATCAGTAGAATGATTAGCGCGAAAGCCAAACTGGTTATTGTGAAGGAGACTGTAGCGAGACAAGTAATTATAAAGGCGATTGTAAACAAGCCGTTCCAGTATCTTGGAAAAATAAGGTAAGACGGAGATGGGCCGGTAATTTGAGAATGTATGCGGGTCATCCTTCTTGTGGATAGGAATGACTTTGGCGATTTTCAGTTTACCGGGCACTATACCAGACTGAAGGGACATGTTGAAGATGTGAGATAATGGCAGAGCAAGGATGTGGATAACTTGCTTGAAGACCATAGGGTTTAGGTCATCAAGTCCAGCACTTCCAAGTTTGAGTTTAGCAACAACTTTCCGTATTTCCTCTGGATCTGTTGGGATAAAAAAGAAAGAATTTGATAAGTTAGATTTACAAGAATGCAGATTATGATTGTTTACATGAGGAATAGAATTTGCAAGCTTTGGCCCAATGGTGGTAAAATACTCATTAAATGAATCGGCAATGTCAGATGGATCACTAATAATAATACCATTGTTGTTGAAATGGTCAGGTAATGACCGATTCTTGGATTTTCCAAGAATCTCGTTGATTGTACGCCATGTTTTCGCTAGGTTAGTACGGTGACTCTGGAAAACATTTGTGTAGTAGTTGCGTTTACATCTCCTCATTATATTAGTAAGGACATTGCAATAGGTCTTATAATGCTTTTCATTAACAGCGTTAGGCTTGTGAAGAAAACGCTTATAGAGACGCTGCTTCTTATTTATAGAACGTAAGAGGCCTGCAGTGATCCATGGCTTGCGAGGAACATCATTTTTTTTCATCATTTTTGAATTTGACAATGGAAAATGTTTGTTGTAAAGGTTGCTTATGGCATCATGGAAGGTGTTATATGCCAGATCAGCATTCTCAGTATCATAAACGGGAGACCAATCTATCTGGTTCAAATCATATGCAAAATTAGCAATCGATGGACCGTTGATTTTACGGGTCCTGATAGTTTTCGTAGAACGACTATCGTGCATGTTACAATTGCTGAGATGGAACACCGGTAGATGATCAGAAATATCATAATAGAGAATACCTGAAGGAAAAACATTATCAACATGGTTTGTGAAAATATTGTCAAGTAATGTGGCAGAATGCGGTGTAATTCGAGTTGGCTTATCAATCAGTGGAAGCAAGTTGTGAGAGAACATGATGTTAAGAAAATCAGCAGTAGATTTGTGTGTAGCATGATTTAAAAGATCGAAGTTAAAATCACCCATCAGGTAAACTTGCTTGTTTTCGACACTAATCTTGTCAAGGCACTTATCTAACATATGTAAGAATTCCTTACAACCGGTATCTGGCGATTTATAAATCGTACCAACAATGATGTTCTTATCATTTTCGCATGATATTTCAACAAAAATGGATTCATAACTATCACCAGCAAACTGCAAATCTTTTCTAACCTTGTAATGAAGGTCATCCGAAACAAACATGGCTACTCCTCCACCACCTCTGTGAGTTCGAGGTGTGTGAACAAGACTATAATCTTTTATATGAACAAGTGGTAGAGGAGTTTCCTTAAAGCGAGTTTCAGAAAAACCATAAATACTAAACTTGTGATTAAGAGTACTAATGTAATCAGAAATAGTAGAAAAATGTTTACTTACACTGCATCCATTCAGGTGGAAGACTGAAAAGCTGGAATTTGACTTCTTAGAAAGTTGATTGAAAGAATCATTCAGATAATAAGAACAGTTGAATTGGTTCAAATCATCGTCATAGTCACTGATATCAAGAGGATTGAAAGACAGACTACGAAGCCTATCATAATCAATGTTACAATGATGCTTAGTGATAGCATTAATAAATTCATAGTCGCTTACTAACTGGTTAAAGGGAAGATCAAGTAAGGAGCATGGAGAACAAATCCAATTTTTACTAGGATTCTGAGAGTCCACACAAGCATGATGGAAATTAGAGCCACACATGGAGCATATCAAACCGGTACCATTATTCAGTTTAAGACACGTTTTACAGACAGACATAAGATCAAGAAAACAAATAAAAACAAATAAGATACATTAAATAACAAAGATCTGAGAGACCCGGATGGAAGGGCCTATAATGGAGGCCCGGATGGGAGGGCCTATAATACAGCTTATTGCGCACAGCAATAAGTTCAGGGACCAATTGGTAAAAGGGTCAACAATAGGACACAAGAACAAGCAAATGCGCAACTCTAAGAAAAAAATGATCAAAAACAAATAATGAGAACAGCCAAAATCAAACACTTTGGAAAAAAATGAAAGGAAATATTGCAGCATAATGAGAACACTATACAAACTGGCTCACCTGAAGCTTGGAAGCAACAAAGGTTCGCATCTTACCGGTCGCATTAACGAACCATACGCGGAAAAGATAGACGCTCATAGCGCATGCGCCAATCATCAGGTGAACCAAAGCATAAACGCAGGCTACGGTTTCAAAAGTGTGTGAAATGAATATAAATGGGAAATAATTCATCATTATCGTACCATGAATGCTTTTTTTTAAAGCCACAAACAAGTAATATAAATAAATATCATCATCATCAACTCAAGGGGTACAAAATACAAAATAAGTTATAATATTCATCAAGCAATCATAATGTTTCATGAGCACAAAATCAAATATGAATTAAAGATCCATACAAAATAACAAAAACATTAGTGAAAAGTGGTGACATGATAATACCTGACACGCGAGCAATAATAACAAAACATGCTGATGATGAATGCAAATAACGAGCAATAATTGAGAAATCAATTGAGCAACATACAACTCAAAAGACCATAAATATGCATTTATCGTACCATGAATGTTTAAAAAAAAAAGCAACAAACAAGTAATATAAATAATTGTCATCATCAAGTCAAGGGATACAAAATACAAAATAAGTTATAATATTCATCAAGCAATCATAATATCATAATAATGTTTCATGAGCACAAAATCAAATATGAATTAAAGATCCACACAAAATAACAAAAACATTAGTGAAAAGTGGTGACACGATAATACCTGACACGCGAGCAATGGTAACAAAACCTGCTGTTGATGAATGCAAATAACGAGCAATAATTGAGAAATCAATTGAGCAAGATACAACTCAATACCAATTGCTATACTATTGACAAAATATTCGGCTTTATAACCACTAGCAGGCTACATTAGCACATCTATGACACCAACAATGGTGCCAAAACCTGATTTTGTGAAGATCCCATATAGTGAGATTTTATTTGGTGGTCTGCGCCCTTGATTAGAATCACTCAATATAGGTCAAAGTACAAGTTGAAGCAAGGAAGTGGTTGAATGAACAATGACAAGTCACGTTATATTTTGATAGTTAACCTGAACATGTTGAATATTCATTTATTTATTTACAATATTATATGACCTGTCATGGAGTCACCGTACGGTATCATATCATGTGTACACAAAATAGTCTAAAAATGCAATTTTGATATCAATTTTGATGTATTGCAATAAATGTCATTACTTGCAAAATGACCGAACGCCCAGGCAAAACAGATTTGTCGTGAAATCCCCATCGCATACTGAACTTTGCCACATGTCTCTGTAAATTTAGGTACCAAATAAAAACACCACGGATTGTATAGACAAACAAATTCCACCATTTATATACGGGACACTAACAACATGATATTGGGCGGTCCGATGGGGATGGGTTATCTCATTCATATATGACAAATTCAAACACCCATGTCCAGTTACTTGACCGTCTTTTTGCTTGTTTTTTGTTTGTTTTTGTTTTTCATCTCAAAATTGTTGTACGTTATTTTAAATGCTAAGGAATTTTTGTTTAGCTTACCGTTTTGGCAAATAAACGCACATATTCATTGTATACTATTTTTAAGTCTAAAAATCGTCAAATTCTACGTCGCGTCAGCAAACCCACTTATATGGTTACTTTATTCCATGGAGTGAAAACATATGAAGCTTGCATTAGGCCAAGTAAAAAATAAAACATGTTTCACGTCCGGGTTTTCAAAAAAAGGAGGAAGAGGGGCTTTTATTTTCTATTTTTATCGCAAAATTGATGTAAATACACATAATTAGAGCTGTTTTAGCGTACATACAATAATGCCTGGAAAAAGGAGGAGGCCCTTTTTTATTTGTTGTTCTGAGAGTTACACCCCCTCTAATGATCACAAAACCTTCCTAAAATGTTTCGTGTATCTTAACAAGGCTACAGAAAGCATCCCAACTTCCAAGACATATTTTTTTAAAAGTTATAAGTGAATTTCAAAAAATAAAAATATATTTCAGGAAACCTCAAAAAAGGAAGCGGGAGGGGACGTGAAACATGTTTATTTTTTTATTTGGCCTTATGAATAAAATAGTATTTTGTAGGAAATACCGGAAATGTAAGCGACGTTCGGTCACGTGCTGATATTGATCTTGAACTTCCGATTACGTTCTGATTACAGCACAAACACGTGTTTGACAGTGTGTGCTTCTCTGCTTGTACACAATGGTTCTTGTAGTGAGATGAGTCCCCACGCCAACAACAAGTGGATACATGAGATTCGGAGACAGGTCATATAAAGTGTAAAATTGAAAAGTCCCGAATAAAAGTTCATCTTGAAACGCTTTGCACATGAGTATATTCCGATTGAATATTTACCATGACCCTGGAAATGCTAGGGTCTATGGACTACTGATATAGTTTCAGGTTGATGAAGTAGTATCTACTGATACGGGTTGAGGAAGTAGCTATCTACTGATGATACGAGGTGATGAAGTAGGCCTACCTATACTGTCGATAACGGTGGTAATGTAGTAAGCTGAACTTGGATTTTGAGTATAATTGCAAATGATTTGCTTATCATGATGTACATCACGCCCTACTGATTTTGGCATTAATGAAGTATGTAGCTATCTACTGATGATACGGGGTATTAATGAAGTTGTTTTTTATTGCTAATAATACTAGTATTGATGAAGTACCGTAACCATCCAATACTGATATTGGTATCTATGATGCAGCTGAAGTAGCTATCTGCTGCTGATACTGATATTAATAAATATTTATAGATATCTAATGCTGACACTGGTATTTTTTGCTGATACTTGTATTAATGAAGTTGTTATCTACTGCTGATACTGCCATTGATGACGTAGCATCTACTGCTGATATTGGTATTAATGAAGTGGCTATCTACTGTTGATATTGGTATTGATAAAGTAGCTATTTACTGCTTATACTGGCATTAATGATGGGTTATCTACTGCTGATATTGATATAATATTGGATGGCTGAGCATGATACCATAACATATCGGATGAGTCATAACAATATCGGACGAGCCAACGGCGAGTTCGATATTTGTATGACGAATCTACTGCTGACGATATCTACTGCTGATATTGGTATTGATGAAGTAGCTAAGTATCAGCAGAAGATTGTTCCTTCATCATCATCATTTTTTTAACAGTGATTAAGAACGGATAGCAACATTTACACAGTATTTTTGTGTGACCTGAGAGCCCATCAGACATAGACATTGCATTCTGAATACGAGGACCGAATGTCCTTTTGATAATCAAATCCTCCTGATTTTTTAAAATTCGCGATATGATACCAATTTTATGGCAAATTATTAAAATTTAATATTTTTGATATTTTGGTATTTTTAAAACTAAACTTTGTAAATGTAATGATATGTGCTTAAAGTGTAAATAGCTGGAATGGAAAGCCGACTATCAATTGAAAATTTTGACCTTTCATATTGAAGATATACATTCTTTCCCCAAAAGACCTCATTTTGTTTGGTGTTTTGGGGAAAATCTGTATCTTCTATACGACAGGTCAATATTTTCATATGCTGACGGCTTTTTATCCCAACTACATACACTTTAAGTACATATCATCAGATTTATACAATTTACTTCAAGTGTATTATATCGCGAATTTCAAAAAATCAAATTAATTTTATACCAGGACATTCTTCGTTTTCAAAATGCAATTCGACATGTCTGATGTGCTCTCACGTCCCACAAAAAATATGTGAAAACGTCACTATGCGAGACCTTAATGCGCAACATGAATTTACCAAAAGATGAATAAGGAAACGGCTGTCTGCCAGACTCATAAAACGATATACATCAGGCATGAGACTGCACTTTCCTAAAAAAAT
The DNA here is from genome assembly GCF_039555335.1 of Amphiura filiformis. NCBI lineage: Eukaryota > Metazoa > Echinodermata > Ophiuroidea > Amphilepidida > Amphiuridae > Amphiura > Amphiura filiformis. Next base: position 27,098,060 of record NC_092635.1, on the reverse strand, counting down.
GGAAAAAACAAACAAAAAAAACCCCGAAAATGCGAGTGAAATTGGGCAAAAGTACAAATAACAGGCTGGCACTAAATAAAAGTTGCGGAAATGTTGACTTAAAAACTGAATTCAGTTTTAAAACTGAAAATTCTCATGCATGATATATCATAAAAATTAAAGTCATATTTGAGCATTACAAGTGAAGTTTAGGAATCCAACATTAAACAGTTGGGATTTGTTTGGGGGAGGGGAGGTCAGGAAGGGATATTAAACATTTGGGATTTGTTTGGGGGAGGGGAGGTCAGGAAGGGATATTAAACATTTGGGATTTGTTTGGGGGAGGGGAGGTCAGGAAGGGATATTAAACATTTGGGATTTGTTTGGGGGAGGGGAGGTCAGGAAGGGGTATTAAATATGTGGGATTTGTTTGATAAATAGAAAAGAAGCTAAAATTCAGTAATGAGGATACCTTAGACTTTCAATTACAAGCATACCTCTAAATCATGACGAAAGATATGAAAGGCAGACACCCTCCAAAAACATCTTGATTCCGAGCAACTTTATTACCATTCAGATGCTGTAAGACCAATCTATTGTAATGTTTTTGTGGAGGGTGTCTGCCTTTCTTCTTTTTTGTAAAAAAAACCCACAACATTCATTTACAGACATTGTGCTTGTAGATGGAATTCTACAGTATATCGACTGCTCAGTGCCAGAAGTGGGTAAGTGTAATATCTGCCCTGTAAACATTTGGCAATTTACACACAGTATTGTACTCATCAATACATGACAGCTACACATGGCAGCTTACTGCACTTACCCACTTCTAGCACCGAGCAGTCGATATGGGCTTATTTCATGGAAATAGAGCATGAAAATGAATTCAGTCACTACAAGAAAATCACACTTATATACTTCACTTATTAGTGGGATGCCATTCATATTCAATAACAACCTTTTAATAATAATAAACAATAACATTACCAAAATGGTATGTACATCCAACTACATAACATTTTGTTGTTTTTTCCTGTGTATAAAATACCATTCCTCCACCAGCAGCACTTGAAAAGTGCTTAAATGAACCCATGGTCAATTATGACAAAAGTATGTATTATTAGATTTCCCTTAAATATTGTGCATTACATTCTTTTTGTTGGTTGTACCATTTTGTGCTTCATAACATTTAGTAGAGTTTCAGTCACACTATAGTCGATGTTTTACATGCATGCCTGTCTTCACTTAAAAAAAACAAGAACAAAAAAACAAGAACAAAAAAACAAAAACAAACAAACAAAAACAAACAAACGAACAATCAGAAACCAGTGATGTATCCCCAACATCGAACATGCTCCTGAACAATTGATTACTTTGTTAACTCTGGTACTAAGCATCTCAAGATATGGTAGACATGGCCAGATTTACCTTTTTTGGGGGCCCTGGGCTAGGCCAAAATTGGGAGGCCCCAAACGCACCATGAGGAAGGCATGTGCACTCAAGTGGCCATGTTTTAAAACTTAAGTAGGACATTTGCGCTTCAAGCGCGCGGAAAATGTCAATTTTGGACTATTTTAGCCTGAATTGAAACTGAATTTTGCTATATACCAGACCAGTGCGCGCGAACCGCATAAAATTGTGCAATTTTTGTACCCTATGTTGGCCCAAAACATGGCTTTTTTCGGCTAAAATGGAACATGTACACTGCACAGGGCCCCGTGAATGTGATAATGCATGTTGTGTTAAAAAAGGTCCAAGTTGTCTATGGAGCATCTTAAACAATCATTTTAAGTTGAAAACATGCATTTGCCTACTTAATACTTTTTGCACAAAAAGGTTTCTTGCAGTTCTCATGACAAACTTAAATGTTGTGCCAATACCCTTTACTTTGGGTCAGTCACAATATTAAAGTAAAATGTATCACATGGTAACAAGTGTTATGTAAGGCAAATGAATACAAACTTTTGTCATAATTGAATTAAGCTTTAGAATTTTCATAACATAATAAAGCAGTACATAACAAAGTGGCTTCAACGTAAGAAACATTCATAGCTACAAAGTTTAAAAAAATATACAATGACTGCATTATAAAACAAAAGACAAAAGGCAAAAACAATACTGTTTTTCAAAGTTACATATTGAAGTAAGTGGATCCTAGTTTTACCAAGTAGGGTGTGTGATAATGCATCGCAAGGCTGAACTATTACACAACAAGTTATTTTCACAAGAAGTTTTTTTTTTCACAGAAAAAGCCAGCCACATTTTTCCTGCAAATAAAACTATTTTCGTCAATATCAGGTGGAATATGTAAAATGTGCAAAAATAATTCCACCCAGTTGCCCTATTTGGGGAAAAAATGTTCTCACAAAAATATCTTGTTAGGCCCCCCAAAAAAAAGGTTTGTCTCAAAGCTCACGAGTGATTTGAAAACATGCGAAATGCGATTTTTTATTTATTCCCGACTTGGTATTTTTATGGTATTTTGAGAAAAAAGTCTGATTTTCGCCAAATTTTTCCGGGAAAAATTTTTTAAACATTTTTTGTTTTTGAAATAAAAAAAATTTCTGCATTTCTTTTTCTTCAAATCACGCGATCTTACAAACGCGCGCGTAAGCTTTGAGACAAACCCTTTTTTTTGGCCTTATCTTGTATAACCATACGAAGTCCATCCTAGTCTCAGGCATAACTTGAGTTTAGAATTCATGGATTAGGTTATCAACCTTGGTTAGTTATTCGGTATCCAGACACTATTCTCTCATGATGCAGAGATGGAAGTAGCATGAAATATGACATTCTATAACTGATCACAATGTTAGGATTTCTGAATCATATTCTTACTTAAGTATTTCCTGCAACTAGACTCCCATTTCCTAGAGTCAGAACACTTCCTGAAATGTACATCTCTTATGATGCCCAAAGGAGTGTATACTAACAGCCATAGGCTAGTGTTACGGCCTGTTACCCTGATCACAACTGGCTGCTAAGTCTATGTTATCCACTGTAGCGGCTCCACAATAAATTCAAATGTATTTAATGGACAGAATGAAAAAAAATCATATATTTTTCTTCCATCACCAGGTATTGAACCCAGAGCAAAAGACTTCTCTGACAACACTGGTCTCATGATCCACTGCTAACCTTAGTAATGATAATAGGCCCCAACTTGGCTTCATTTCTGAATAATTCTTCAATGCAAGTCCGTCTTTACAAATTCAAACAACGTTATTGCATCTCTTTACTGCCCTTCTGGAATGCACATATGCCACAAAAATATATATTTGGGTTTCAGCTTGACAACCTAAAACTGGAAGGAGTTCGTACAGTCAGGGTTGCCAAAAGATTTCAGCCCGAATCGCGGGTCAAATAATCGAAAAGTCGCCCAATTTTTCTCTTTACCATTGGTTTCCATGGGACATGAAACTATTGGAAGTCGCGGGAGCCAATGTTGAAAAGTCGCCTAATTTTTTTCTTAACCATTGGTTTCTATGGGACAGGAAATTGTCAAAAAACGCTGGAAAAATCTTCAAAAGTCGCCCAAATCGCGGGTTTGGCAATCCTGAGTACAGTCCATTAGACTTTTTGTTTGTGTGTGGGATACTCATATAAATTGATGCTATTCAATTGGACAGACTGGTCAAATGGGCTGTTCCAGTTAAAATTCATACACCCCTATGGAAGACATGATATTCATCTGCTACACAGGGAGTGTGAATTCCAAATGGGGTTACCTAAATAGGCAACTCCATGTGAAATCTACACCCCCTGTGTGGGAGATTAAGGTCATGTCTTCTACAGGGGGTGTATGTATTTCAACTAGAATAGTCCAATAAAAATAAAATGACATCATATCGTCCATAGGTATGAAAAACCTGTGTTTTGGCCCCTGAACATGTTTAAAGCAAAACCTCCTACCGGTTACATAAAAGGTTTTGCTTTAAACATGTTCAGGGCCAAAAACATGGGAGGTTTTCCTGCCCATGGACAATATTAATGTCACATGTACAAGTCGTGCCTGTATACACACAAAAGAATGAAGTTCCTGATCACAGTTTAGTTTCAACTAGGACCTACATGTTTGCACAAGAATGTTTTCCTGGGTAATTTTTCCACAACAATCTTCATATTATATTTTCTCATCCAATCTACTCTTTCATAATCATAACATGTCTTACTTCAAAATAACATATGCAAATAATTTATTACACGATTGGAAAGATGTTCACTCATTTTTTAGTAAAAAAAGAATAAAAGTAACAAACATAATATATATAAAATTAATAAGACTGTTTGAAGACTTTTTCTTCAGCTTTTCAACTACCAACATGAATGAAGTCAATATATGCCAATGTAACAACCAGCGTCACTCTCATAATAATCCCATAATTTTTTGACATAAGTTATTTTTGGACAAATTGTTTCATTTCTATAAATACATAATTTTTCATTTCCTATTTAAGGTTGCTATTACTATGACATGATTTGAATCCCAATAGATCAATGTGCAAGTTACCATCTCAAAAACCACTTAGCGCACACATTCTACTGCACTAAGCCAAATTGCGTATTCAGTGATAAGACACTGGCATGCCCAGAAATTGACTACTCGAGGGGCTCAGTGTAAACCAGGGGGGCTGAGTAGCTAAAAGGTTTCCCGACTTTACAGAAAAAACAGGGGATTGAACAAGGTGTTAGCAAGATTTATCCACTCATCATTTTAGATGCGTAGTTTGCTCCTGGGACAGGCAAAATTAATGCCTGTCACATATGCTAAATCCTAAACAATAATGCTTGAATAAGTTCTGTGAACTCAAAACAAGACCAGATTAATAAATCAAAGCTACAGCAGTAGCTATTTGAACTGACTGAACCCACAGAAGGGGCAGAGGACTGGTTAATGTTTTCCCGGTCATATTTTGGACAGGTAAGTTAGGTGAAAATGACATGTATTTGTCAAATCCTAGCTAAGACCCTAGGACTAAATTACCCAAAGCAAGTCACCCCTGGGCACGCCACTGTAAGTAAAAGTGCTCACATTGTTCTTTGCACTGTTCATAATAATAGCATAAAAATACAATTTAGTAATTGGTTCCTTCCCAAACACTACGAGATACACTACTGTAAATGCTACAGCTGCAATTGCAACGATATCCATACTCATAATATTATAATTATTGAGCCCTAAATAGACAAAAGTATCACTATGACATAAAAGTCAAATATTCACAAATCAATCAAATATAAACTGACATACAAAAAATGGACAAGACTATATACATCACTATGTACAATGGGCGCGAACCCTTGCAAGCAGCAGCTAGTCGACTACTTCTATACTCTCCTTATTCATTATTCTCTCCTAAATCCATTAGTCATTATTTGGACACACTTAGGCATTATGCATATAGGATGTTTTTGTTTAACTATTAGTATGTATAGCAATTGCAAATTATAACAATTTTGGAGTACCCTACATTACGAGTCAAAAAACAAACCACAAGAATTGAACATTTAAATTTAAGGTTGGAAAATGATTGCAATCATTTTCATATGATATTTGATTGCAATACTCTACAAAAGTATTTTTCTGCAGAAATTTATAAAAAAATTCACTGAAATAAGTTTATTACAGATATAAAGTCTACATTTTCTCATGCTACCAATTTCTAAATGTGTTCATCAGGTTCTGGCAAGATTTACCATACATTAGGCCAAAAAAAAATAATGGTTTGTCTCAAAGCTCACGAGTGGTTTGAAACAAATGCGAAATGCGATTTTTTTAAATTTTTTTATTCCCGACTTTTTTCATGGTATTTGGAGAAAAAAATCTGATTTTCGCCGAAAAACTTTTTTTTTTTGAAATAAAAAAAAATTCTGCATTTCTTTTTTTCCAAATCTCACGAATTTACAAATGCGCGCGCGAGCTTTGAGACAAACCTTTTTTTTTTTGGCCTTACTTTTCTCATTGTGTCCTAAAAGGAGCATTCCTGTTACATCTTGTATGAAAATGTACCAAATATTTGAGCAGACTCAATGAGTGATAAGTGCAATTTAAAGTAGGTCTAATCTAACCAAATGTAATTATTGTGATAAAATAAATGGGTGCCTTTGAAGCACCAAGATGCTAGAACACTTAATACTAGTACACTCAGCGCCACTTTCCCTCTTCTGTCTAAGTTAATTAAACTTGTGAAACAATACAAATTAGGAAAATAATTAATGACAAAGCTGATAAGAGCATGGATTAAAAATAAGAGCTTTTCTCTCTATAACCATTATATCCATATCTCCCCATCTCGGATAATTTTCGAGTTCATTATAATAGCAATAACCCATTTTTACACTTGAATTGAATATCAATATCGATCACACTTGAAACACTCAATTACGCGTGACAACATATAAGCCTGAAGCTCCTAACATCAATTTGCACCAGTGAATTCATTCAGCTGCCTGGTACAATAAAACATGCCTTCAGCTAAAATGTCTGCATTAAACCTGACAAGCAACTATACACAATCGCAAGTATGCAAGAATGTCGTAAATGGCAATGATTTGCGTACACATTTACAGTTTCTTTGTATACACAAAAATTGTAAGTATCTATGTTTATTTGATTTAATAATGCCTAAGTTGACTTGCCTTTTGTCCCTTTCACCTATGCTCTGATTTTAAACCTATTAAAATGGATGTAACCACAACAGTAATTCTGAATCAAGAACTTTCTTGTGCGTTGGTATGTATCCTGTACATAACAAGATAGCATGATCCAAAACAGTCTCACAGCCAATACAACAGTAGAATCACCTCCATTTAACAACAATAGCTCAAAATTTGACCTCTCATGATGTGTAGTACCAGTTTTCATACCTAACAGAATCGCAGGTCATTCAATGAATGTAGAGACAAATTGGGGTTAATGAACTGGGCACTGACAGATGAGCATGTTTGCTGGTGAAGTGACTCAGACAGGTTAAATCGAAAGGATAATGATCAAGTCTGATTACAACCAAACTAAAGCACAAAAGATCAAAACAATATTAAAATAAATACCCATGGGTGTGTCCTAATATTAAAACAAAGACCCATGGGTGTATTCCGATATTAAAACAAAGACCCATGGGTGTGTCCCAACCAAAGTATGATACCCCCCAAACAAGTCAATGTTGATTATTATTTTCTGAAAGTGTGTCTTTGAAAAAATATATGTTTTTAGCAAACGGAGGGTCTTGAACAGCTAAAAAAATCTGAAATCATTTAAACCATACATACTTTTGTACACAACAAGTGTAGAAAAAAAACTGGATATTGGATGGCTGAGCATGATACCATAACATATCGGATGAGTCATAACAATATCGGACGAGCCAACGGCGAGTTCGATATTTGTATGACGAATCTACTGCTGACGATATCTACTGCTGATATTGGTATTGATGAAGTAGCTAAGTATCAGCAGAAGATTGTTCCTTCATCATCATCATTTTTTTAACAGTGATTAAGAACGGATAGCAACATTTACACAGTATTTTTGTGTGACCTGAGAGCCCATCAGACATAGACATTGCATTCTGAATACGAGGACCGAATGTCCTTTTGATAATCAAATCCTCCTGATTTTTAAAATTCGCGATATGATACCAATTTTATGGCAAATTATTAAAATTTAATATTTTTGATATTTTGGTATTTTTAAAACTAAACTTTGTAAATGTAATGATATGTGCTTAAAGTGTAAATAGCTGGAATGGAAAGCCGACTATCAATTGAAAATTTTGACCTTTCATATTGAAGATATACATTCTTTCCCCAAAAGACCTCATTTTGTTTGGTGTTTTGGGGGAAAAATCTGTATCTTCTATACGACAGGTCAATATTTTCATATGCTGGACGGCTTTTTATCCCAGCTACATACACTTTAAGTACATATCATCAGATTTATACAATTTACTTCAAGTGTATTATATCGCGAATTTCAAAAAATCAAATTAATTTTATACCAGGACATTCTTCGTTTTCAAAATGCAATTCGACATGTCTGATGTGCTCTCACGTCCCACAAAAAAATATGTGAAAACGTCACTATGCGAGTCCTTAATGCGCAACATGAATTTACCAAAAGATGAATAAGGAAACGGCTGTCTGCCAGACTCATAAAACGATATACATCAGGCATGAGACTGCACTTTCCTAAAAAAATGGAAAAAACAAACAAAAAAAACCCCGAAAATGCGAGTGAAATTGGGCAAAAAGTACAAATAACAGGCTGGGATTAAATAAAAGTTGCGGAAATGTTGACTTAAAAAACTGAATTCAGTTTTAAAACTGAAAATTCTCATGCATGATATATCATAAAAATTAAAGTCATATTTGAGCATTGCAAGTGAAGTTTAGGAATCCAACATTAAACATTTGGGATTTGTTTGGGGGAGGGGAGGTCAGGAAGGGATATTAAACATTTGGGATTTGTTTGTGGGAGGGGAGGTCAGGAAGGGATATTAAACATTTGGGATTTGTTTGGGGAGGGGAGGTCAGGAAGGGATATTAAACATTTGGGATTTGTTTGGGGGAGGGAGGTCAGGAAGGGTATTAAATATGTGGGATTTGTTTGATAAATAGAAAAGAAGCTAAAATTCAGTAATGAGGATACCTTAGACTTTCAATTACAAGCATACCTCTAAATCATGACGAAAGATATGAAAGGCAGACACCCTCCAAAAACATCTTGATTCCGAGCAACTTTATTACCATTCAGATGCTGTAAGACCAATCTATTGTAATGTTTTTGTGGAGGGTGTCTGCCTTTCTTCTTTTTTTTTTTTATAACCCACAACATTCATTTACAGACATTGTGCTTGTAGATGGAATTCTACAGTATATCGACTGCTCAGTGCCAGAAGTGGGTAAGTGTAATATCTGCCCTGTAAACATTTGGCAATTTACACACAGTATTGTACTCATCAATACATGACAGCTACACATGGCAGCTACTGCACTTACCCACTTCTAGCACCGAGCAGTCGATATGGGCTTATTTCATGGAAATAGAGCATGAAAATGAATTCAGTCACTACAAGAAAATCACACTTATATACTTCACTTATTAGTGGGATGCCATTCATATTCAATAACAACCTTTTAATAATAATAAACAATAACATTACCAAAATGGTATGTACATCCAACTACATAACATTTTGTTGTTTTTTCCTGTGTATAAAATACCATTCCTCCACCAGCAGCACTTGAAAAGTGCTTAAATGAACCCATGGTCAATTATGACAAAAGTATGTATTATTAGATTTCCCTTAAATATTGTGCATTACATTCTTTTTGTTGGTTGTACCATTTTGTGCTTCATAACATTTAGTAGAGTTTCAGTCACACTATAGTCGATGTTTTACATGCATGCCTGTCTTCACTTAAAAAAACAAGAACAAAAAACAAGAACAAAAAACAAAAACAAACAAACAAAAACAAACAAACGAACAATCAGAAACCAGTGATGTATCCCCAACATCGAACATGCTCCTGAACAATTGATTACTTTGTTAACTCTGGTACTAAGCATCTCAAGATATGGTAGACATGGCCAGATTTACCTTTTTGGGGGCCCTGGGCTAGGCCAAAATTGGGAGGCCCCAAACGCACCATGAGGAAGGCATGTGCACTCAAGTGGCCATGTTTTAAAACTTAAGTAGGACATTTGCGCTTCAAGCGCTGGAAAATGTCAATTTTGGACTATTTTAGCCTGAATTGAAACTGAATTTTGCTATATACCAGACCAGTCTTGTGAACCGCATAAAATTGTGCAATTTTTGTACCCTATGTTGGCCCAAAACATGGCTTTTTTTTTTTTTTATGGAACATGTACACTGCACAGGGCCCCGTGAATGTGATAATGCATGTTGTGTTAAAAAAGGTCCAAGTTGTCTATGGAGCATCTTAAACAATCATTTTAAGTTGAAAACATGCATTTGCCTACTTAATACTTTTTGCATATTAAGTTTTCTTGCAGTTCTCATGACAAACTTAAATGTTGTGCCAATACCCTTTACTTTGGGTCAGTCACAATATTAAAGTAAAATGTATCACATGGTAACAAGTGTTATGTAAGGCAAATGAATACAAACTTTTGCCATAATTGAATTAAGCTTTAGAATTTTCATAACATAATAAAGCAGTACATAACAAAGTGGCTTCAACGTAAGAAACATTCATAGCTACAAAGTTTAAAAAAATATACAATGACTGCATTATAAAACAAAAGACAAAAGGCAAAAACAATACTGTTTTTCAAAGTTACATATTGAAGTAAGTGGATCCTAGTTTTACCAAGTAGGGTGTGTGATAATGCATCGCAAGGCTGAACTATTACACAACAAGTTATTTTCACAAGAAGTTTTTTTTTCACAGAAAAAGCCAGCCACATTTTTCCTGCAAATAAAACTATTTTCGTCAATATCAGGTGGAATATGTAAAATGTGCAAAAATAATTCCACCCAGTTGCCCTATTTGGGGAAAAAATGTTCTCACAAAAATATCTTGTTAGGCCCCAAAAAAAAAAGGTTTGTCTCAAAGCTCACGAGTGATTTGAAAACATGCGAAATGCGATTTTTTATTTATTCCCGACTTGGTATTTTTATGGTATTTTGAGAAAAAAGTCTGATTTTCGCCAAATTTTTCCGGAATTTTTTTTTTTTTTTTGAAATAAAAAAATTTTTGCATTTCTTTTTTTTTTATATTTTGCGGTTTTATATATGTTTTTGCGTACTTTGAGACAAACCCTTTTTTTGGCCTTATCTTGTATAACCATACTGAAGTCCATCCTAGTCTCAGGCATAACTTGAGTTTAGAATTCATGGATTAGGTTATCAACCTTGGTTAGTTATTCGGTATCCAGACACTATTCTCTCATGATGCAGAGATGGAAGTAGCATGAAATATGACATTCTATAACTGATCACAATGTTAGGATTTCTGAATCATATTCTTACTTAAGTATTTCCTGCAACTAGACTCCCATTTCCTAGAGTCAGAACACTTCCTGAAATGTACATCTCTTATGATGCCCAAAGGAGTGTATACTAACAGCCATAGGCTAGTGTTACTGACCTGTTACCCTGATCACAACTGGCTGCTAAGTCTATGTTATCCACTGTAGCGGCTCCACAATAAATTCAAATGTATTTAATGGACAGAATGAAAAAAAATCATATATTTTTCTTCCATCACCAGGTATTGAACCCAGAGCAAAAGACTTCTCTGACAACACTGGTCTCATGATCCACTGCTAACCTTAGTAATGATAATAGGCCCCAACTTGGCTTCATTTCTGAATAATTCTTCAATGCAAGTCCGTCTTTACAAATTCAAACAACGTTATTGCATCTCTTTACTGCCCTTCTGGAATGCACATATGCCACAAAAATATATATTTGGGTTTCAGCTTGACAACCTAAAACTGGAAGGAGTTCGTACAGTCAGGGTTGCCAAAAGATTTCCGCCCGTATCGCGGGTCAAATAATCGAACAGTCGCCCAATTTTTCTCTTTACCATTGGTTTCCATGGGACATGAAACTATTGGAAGTCATGAGGAGCCAATGTTGAAAAGTCGCCTAATTTTTTTCTTAACGCTTGGTTTCTATGGGACAGGAAATTGTCAAAAAACGCTGGAAAAATCTTCAAAAGTCGCCCAAATCGCGGGTTTGGCAATCCTGAGTACAGTCCATTAGACTTTTTGTTTGTGTGTGGGATACTCATATAAATTGATGCTATTCAATTGGACAGACTGGTCAAATGGGCTGTTCCAGTTAAAATTCATACACCCCTATGGAAGACATGATATTCATCTGCTACACAGGGAGTGTGAATTCCAAATGGGGTTACCTAAATAGGCAACTCCATGTGAAATCTACACCCCTGTGTGGGAGATTAAGGTCATGTCTTCTACAGGGGTGTATGTATTTCAACTAGAATAGTCCAATAAAAATAAAATGACATCATATCGTCCATAGGTATGAAAAACCTGTGTTTTTGGCCCCTGAACATGTTTAAAGCAAAACCTCCTACCGGTTACATAAAAGGTTTTGCTTTAAACATGTTCAGGGGCCAAAAAACATGGGAGGTTTTCCTGCCCATGGACAATATTAATGTCACATGTACAAGTCGTGCCTGTATACACACAAAAAGAATGAAGTTCCTGATCACAGTTTAGTTTCAACTAGGACCTACATGTTTGCACAAGAATGTTTTCCCTGGGTAATTTTTCCACAACAATCTTCATATTATATTTTCTCATCCAATCTACTCTTTCATAATCATAACATGTCTTACTTCAAAATAACATATGCAAATAATTTATTACACGATTGGAAAGATGTTCACTCATTTTTTTAGTAAAAAAAGAATAAAAGTAACAAACATAATATATATAAAATTAATAAGACTGTTTGAAGACTTTTTCTTCAGCTTTTCAACTACCAACATGAATGAAGTCAATATATGCCAATGTAACAACCAGCGTCACTCTCATAATAATCCCATAATTTTTGACCTAAGTTATTTTTGGACAAATTGTTTCATTTCTATAAATACATAATTTTTCATTTCCTATTTAAGGTTGCTATTACTATGACATGATTTGAATCCCAATAGATCAATGTGCAAGTTACCATCTCAAAAACCACTTAGCGCACACATTCTACTGCACTAAGCCAAATTGCGTATTCAGTGATAAGACACTGGCATGCCCAGAAATTGACTACTCGAGGGGCTCAGTGTAAACCAGGGGGGCTGAGTAGCTAAAAGGTTTCCCAAAAAAAAAAAAAAAACAGGGGATTGAACAAGGTGTTAGCAAGATTTATCCACTCATCATTTTAGATGCGTAGTTTGCTCCTGGGACAGGCAAAATTAATGCCTGTCACATATGCTAAATCCTAAACAATAATGCTTGAATAAGTTCTGTGAACTCAAAACAAGACCAGATTAATAAATCAAAGCTACAGCAGTAGCTATTTGAACTGACTGAACCCACAGAAGGGGCAGAGGACTGGTTAATGTTTTCCCGGTCATATTTTGGACAGGTAAGTTAGGTGAAAATGACATGTATTTGTCAAATCCTAGCTAAGACCCTAGGACTAAATTACCCAAAGCAAGTCACCCCTGGGCACGCCACTGTAAGTAAAAGTGCTCACATTGTTCTTTGCACTGTTCATAATAATAGCATAAAAATACAATTTAGTAATTGGTTCCTTCCCAAACACTACGAGATACACTACTGTAAATGCTACAGCTGCAATTGCAACGATATCCATACTCATAATATTATAATTATTGAGCCCTAAATAGACAAAAGTATCACTATGACATAAAAGTCAAATATTCACAAATCAATCAAATATAAACTGACATACAAAAAATGGACAAGACTATATACATCACTATGTACAATGGGCGCGAACCCTTGCAAGCAGCAGCTAGTCGACTACTTCTATACTCTCCTTATTCATTATTCTCTCCTAAATCCATTAGTCATTATTTGGACACACTTAGGCATTATGCATATAGGATGTTTTTGTTTAACTATTAGTATGTATAGCAATTGCAAATTATAACAATTTTGGAGTACCCTACATTACGAGTCAAAAAACAAACCACAAGAATTGAACATTTAAATTTAAGGTTGGAAAATGATTGCAATCATTTTCATATGATATTTGATTGCAATACTCTACAAAAGTATTTTTCTGCAGAAATTTATAAAAAAATTCACTGAAATAAGTTTATTACAGATATAAAGTCTACATTTTCTCATGCTACCAATTTCTAAATGTGTTCATCAGGTTCTGGCAAGATTTACCATACATTAGGCCAAAAAAAAATAATGGTTTGTCTCAAAGCTCACGAGTGGTTTGAAACAAATGCGAAATGCGATTTTTTAAATTTTTTATTCCGACTTTTTCATGGTATTTGGAGAAAAAATCTGATTTTAGCGAAAAACTAAAAAATTTTTTTTTGTGAAATAAAAAAAAATTCTGCATTTCTTTTTTTTTCCAAATCTCACGAATTTACAAATCTTGCCTTGAGACTTTGAGACAAACCTTTTTTTTTTTGGCCTTACTTTTCTCATTGTGTCATAAAAGGAGCATTCCTGTTACATCTTGTATGAAAATGTACCAAATATTTGAGCAGACTCAATGAGTGATAAGTGCAATTTAAAGTAGGTCTAATCTAACCAAATGTAATTATTGTGATAAAATAAATGGGTGCCTTTGAAGCACCAAGATGCTAGAACACTTAATACTAGTACACTCAGCGCCACTTTCCCTCTTCTGTCTAAGTTAATTAAACTTGTGAAACAATACAAATTAGGAAAATAATTAATGACAAAGCTGATAAGAGCATGGATTAAAAATAAGAGCTTTTCTCTCTATAACCATTATATCCATATCTCCCCCATCTCGGATAATTTTCGAGTTCATTATAATAGCAATAACCCATTTTTACACTTGAATTGAATATCAATATCGATCACACTTGAAACACTCAATTACGCGTGACAACATATAAGCCTGAAGCTCCTAACATCAATTTGCACCAGTGAATTCATTCAGCTGCCTGGTACAATAAAACATGCCTTCAGCTAAAATGTCTGCATTAAACCTGACAAGCAACTATACACAATCGCAAGTATGCAAGAATGTCGTAAATGGCAATGATTTGCGTACACATTTACAGTTTCTTTGTATACACAAAAAATTGTAAGTATCTATGTTTATTTGATTTAATAATGCCTAAGTTGACTTGCCTTTTTGTCCCTTTCACCTATGCTCTGATTTTAAACCTATTAAAATGGATGTAACCACAACAGTAATTCTGAATCAAGAACTTTCTTGTGCGTTGGTATGTATCCTGTACATAACAAGATAGCATGATCCAAAACAGTCTCACAGCCAATACAACAGTAGAATCACCTCCATTTAACAACAATAGCTCAAAATTTGACCTCATGATGTGTAGTACCAGTTTTCATACCTAACAGAATCTTGCAGGTCATTCAATGAATGTAGAGACAAATTGGGGTTAATGAACTGGGCACTGACAGATGAGCATGTTTGCTGGTGAAGTGACTCAGACAGGTTAAATCGAAAGGATAATGATCAAGTCTGATTACAACCAAACTAAAGCACAAAAGATCAAAACAATATTAAAATAAATACCCATGGGTGTGTCCTAATATTAAAACAAAGACCCATGGGTGTATTCCGATATTAAAACAAAGACCCATGGGTGTGTCCCAACCAAAGTATGATACCCCCCAAACAAGTCAATGTTGATTATTATTTTCTGAAAGTGTGTCTTTGAAAAAATATATGTTTTTAGCAAGCGGAGGGTCTTGAACAGCTAAAAAATCTGAAATCATTTAAACCATACATACTTTTGTACACAACAAGTGTAGAAAAAAAACTGGCAGTTGAAAAAACAATATCTGGAAACGGATTAAAATCTAGTCTCTCACACCACTGGTTCATACTGATGGGGAGAAAATATAATTTGTTTCAATAATCCTGTATTCTCTGTCACCCTGAATTACAGACCATCAATTGGACTTATCATTGGATTGCCTCAACTAGGTTGACAAGTTGTTTTGTTAACACCCACATCAGTCCATATTAAACCTTGATTCTCCTTAACCACATATCTCGTCCATTTTTGTGTTCACACCAACTTTTCCATTTGCATTGACCCTGCTTTTATAGTCCACACCCACATCAATCCATATTAAAAGTTGGTTCTCCTTAACCAAATCTCTCATCTATTTAAGGCGTTTTTTTTGGTGTTCAACCCACCTTTCTATCCACATCGATCAAGCTTTTATACAATATGGGAAAAACTGTCTTGATATATCGTGTGAACATATCTCAAGATAAGTTGATTCCAGTTAACCCACTTCAAAGTGAACCATTTTAGTTTTGGCTCACTGACATGAATATCGGAGATTGTCACAATGATGCAAACTGGACACTGTTGGATGCAAAACAAATACCACTTGCTTCATTATACTGTAACCCTGAAATGATACTTTGATCTGACAGCTACATCACTTGCTCTAAATTGTACAATGAATATAGTATTTACTTGTGATTTGCGCTAAGATTATAGCTTGATTGCATCAATTTTAGTTGCCTTAGGCAGGCGGAAATTGCATTACGTTGTACTGAATCCCATTAAATATCATTTATACATCTACAACTGTACCGTGCATAATGGCATTCCAGTTGAAATCCATACACCCCTTATGCAAGACATGACCTTAATATGCCACACAGGGAGTGTAGATTTCAAATGGAACTACCCATTCAGGTAATTCCATTTGAAATTCACACCGCCAAGGTTATGTCTTCCATAGGGGGTGTGTATGCCAACTGGAACAGCCTATTCAGAAGCCCTAAATGCTGTATCTATTTTGTCCTATATTTGTAGATACTGTATACATCTTGGAGCAAACCCCCCTATGGGTACAGTTACAATTACACACTTATCTGGACTACTACAAAATAATTGATAACCAAGGGGCACAGTTGCCAGGGTTGTTTATCACTCACATTATTGGGCTGGTTTGTTTCATTTATATTAAATCACTTGTCTTGTTTGTAAAAGGTCAATCAGGTTTACTTTATAATGTCAAATTCAACTCCGAAAGTTGACATTTTGTAGGAGTTTTTAGTATGCATTTCAGTATCTGAAACACCAAGCTATTTTTCAATTTTTTTTTCATCAAATTTTTTCAAAATTTAGATTGACTCACTGACATGAACATCAGAGATTGTCACAATGATGCAAACTGGACACTGTTGGATTTCAAATACTGAATAATCAGTCTATTCACCAAGATGGCTCATTGGAATACATGTATATTACTTTCACACTTGAAGAGCAAACAAACGTAAAACTAAAAACCCTGAATCCTAAACGTAAGGTGTACCATCCCACACAAATTGTTCCATGGGCTTATTCACCACACATTGGGCTTATTACATGTACCGCAACAAGGCCTGTGAGACTGTAATTACATATTTGTGATATTAAACATAGAGATTAAAAATTAAACTGCAATGCTAGAATGACACTATGAAACCCCCATGGCATCTTTGAAGTTGATTGTGTCAAACCCACCTACACTATTTTTCCTGGACATACCCTGGATGCAGAATAGCCTTAACTCCCAATGGGGTAGAATGTAACATTAAAGGGGGACTCCGGCAATCATTTAGGGATTCAATCATGTTTCACCGTTGTTCATCACCGTTTAACAACGATGCGACGCGTCGTCTGCGTGGTTTACCAGCGAGGGCAGCTTTAGCTGCCCGAGCTTAAGTAAACCACGCGGACGCCGGACGCGAAGTTGTTAAACGGTGATGAACAACGGTGAAACATGATTGAATCCTTTCAACAACGAAAAGAAGCTAAAGATCGTATAATTCACATTATTATTTCATGAGGAATGTTAGTTAATCATTGCCCCTCATCCTTACAAAAACTTCGATGATTTCTCTGTTGATATCGGCAATAAAACTACAGAATAAAACTGCATGTTTAGCCGCTGCCTGAAAAAATATTGAATTCAACTTGTAAAGCTTGAATACGCACACATGTTCCAGGCATGACGAATTTTGGCGCTCTAGCGTAACGCGTAGTCTCGCTTGCGTTCGGCGTATACGCTTACAGTAAAAGTGTGGATTCATCATGGATTAACAACGGTTGGCTCCTGTACAAAGGTATAGGAAGAGTTGTTGAAAACATTATGCCTTATATGTTAGAAAAATAATTATCAAGCACGAATCACATTGTTTTATTTAAAACATACTCATATTGACCATAAAAACGAATAAAAACAGTCGGCTCTCAACACGCGATATTCAAAATTCCCGAGCCGAAATTGTCTAAGTTCAATGACGTAATGGTTATTTGTGTTCAATTGTCGTCAGCCTTCATTGTATTACTGGGACATCATTGCACTCGGCGCCCGGGAATTTTGAATATCGTGTGTTGAGAAACGGATGTTTTTATTCGTTTTTATGGTCACTATGAGTTTGTTTTAAATAAAACCATGTGATTCGTGCTTTGTTGTGATTGCCGGAGACTTCCTTTAATTTTTTAGTGTCGCGAGTTTTCTCCATTCCAATCAAGCTCAATTTTCTAAAAATGTCAAATCAAAGCCTCACCTGTTCCTATATCAACTGCTTTTGGAGCACACAAAAGCTAACTACATTAGCTACCTGCAGAACAAAAGGGTTAACTGCCTTTGTTTAATCTCAGCAGTTAACCCTTTTGTGCACCAGGAAGCTAATGCAGTTATGTGTCCTCCAATCGGTTGATATTTGAATTAAGGTTAATGCTTAAAGACAGCTAAATTGAACCTGACGATCATTCAACAAGTCGGCTTGTTTTACTATTTATCCAATTTGTTTCATTCCATCTATAAAATATAATATTTTCTTTGAAAATATATTAAGTTACTATAACTACAGTTATAGTAACTTAATCTTTCATTTTTCCTTTAAAAAAATTAAATAACATGCTAGGGAACCAACTTCCCTATTACATTTCCATCACAACAACACCTTGTCCTTGTTAAGTAAATCTAGAGTATTATCAAGTTTCTAACATGCTGACTTAAGTGTTTTTCCTCTACTAAGAATAGTTTCTGATCATGTTTACCTATCCTAGCAATGGCAGTGTATTTCCTAATTAATTTTAGTTTGGTACTTGCATTATTATTTCATAAAGTAATGAACTCAATCTTTGCAGTGGCATAGCTTGCTAATCCTATAGGGACATTCACTGATACAATTCATTTGCCTTAATCCTCCATTGAAATGGGTAGAAATACATAACCAACATGATCATGTCAATTTGACCGCAACATTTCTAACTTCGTTTCATGATGGCTTAAGAACTTCTCTTAATGTAATGTGTGAATTGTGACATGTCAAATTGATCTGTTTACCTGACATACACAACACATTTGGCTGATTTCATTTACATGTAAGTTGGGACATTTGCAAAAGTTGTAAACATTACAAATATGCCAAAAAATCAGGTTTGAAAAAAAATGAACAAATTTCATATAAGATTATACATTATGGCTTTATGATAAAGTCCTATGGGCAAATATTCCGTCTTTTACTGTTGTGAAAAGACACAGAGCTAATTTTTAAGATTTCTCAGTTCAACATGAAAATATATTATGGCTACTCATTGCAGAGGTCAAATACCTACATGTGTAATAACTGAGCTGGATTCTAGTGTGAAAAAAGTGCAGGTTTGCGGTGGTATATCTCCGAATCTTTCACATGACAAAATGGATGATTTCACAAGTAATGTTTGTCTTGAAATATTACTAAATATACAAACAATAATAATATAATAATCAATACCACTAAAATTGATCTGGATAATAATTTTGTACATCTAGGGTGAATCAAAATTAGTGATAATACTATTCACAAAAGACAATTGAAACATTCACAAATTACACATTAATTCCCACTGCTTATGTAAGTGTATGTGGGCTTGTTATGGCGCTGTGGTTCGCTTTCTTACAAATTGATCTAAATAATGAATTGAGGTATAATTCCATACTAATTCAAAGCAAAGACCTCTTTCACAGTGAATTGCTATGTTCCTTACGAGTCTACGTAAGTTCGAGTCAACTCACAGGTTTCTACCTTTGCAATGTTTCTACCAGCATTTCTACCAATGTGTGACACTCTTGCATAATTGACTCACAAAAGGTTTCTACCTTTGTAATGTTTCTACCAGTGTATGGCACTCTTGTATTATTGATTCACAAAAGGTTTCTACTATTGTAATTTTTCTACCAGTGTGTGGCACTCTTGTATAATTTACTCACAAAAGGTTTCTACTATTGCAATGTTTCTACCAGTGTGTGGCACTCTTGTATAATTTACTCACATAATGTTTCTACCGTTGCAATGTTTCTACCAGCATTTCTACCAATGTGTGGTACTCTTGCATAATTGACTCACAGAAGGTTTCTACCTTTGTATGTTTCTACCAGTGTATGGCACTCTTGTATAATTGACTCACAAAAGGTTTCTACCATTGCAATGTTTCTACCAATGTTTCTACTACTATTGTACAATTGACTTACAAAAGGTTTCTACTATTACAATGTGAAGTCAACATCAATATTTATGTCCATTACACATCCATTTTCAGTTATTCTCCAAATAAGGAGGAGTTGGGATAAGAAAAAAACTGCGGTACAAGTTTAAATCAGAACAAAACTTGGAATGTTCTAGAATAATATCATGGGGTACTAATTGCATTTCTCATTGAATGGCATTCTGACATGTCAAAGTGATTTAAATTGTTCCCTTTTATTTCAAAACAAAATGTGTTTTCAAAAATTTGGCTGAAAATTTTTTAACAATTGGCAAATCTGATAAAAAATAACAGGACTGCAAATCGTATATAAAAAGTTTTAGTAAGAAGTAATTCCAACTCCTACAACAGGAATGCATTGCACAACAACTACATGTATTAATGTGATTGATTCGGCAGTTCAGCAAGCAAAACATGCAAGGTTCAAATCCTGGGTGATAGGATAGGATTCACAGTAATGGCGGAATGATATGATTGAATTATCTCCCTATCCTTTGGTTCACCTCAAGTCCGGTAGTGACATCAATGTGTTTTTGAGGTTACACCACAAGTACCCAAACAAACCACCCTTGTATGTGTGCGCGATTAACTTCAGACCCAATTTGATACTGCAACCAGCAAAATACGCACCTAGGTCACTACTGAACTTCAAGTGAACCAAATCTCAATCAGCAAGCGGTTTTAGCATAGCTCTAGATGGCTATTGTATCATGCCTTATAAAGCAGGTAACACGTTTCAAGTTTTTTCATGGAACAGTCTGACTGCTACACAGAAAATCTTTCACTCCAGTTATAAACTAAATGAACCAATTTTGCAAGGCCAGTTTGTAAATCTGTTCATTTGCAGGTCCTGGGTGTGTTACAGTGACATGTCATACTGTATAAATGTATTAAACAATTTTTGAGAACACGCAAAGATGTCGCATCACTCCTTTGTATTCGTCAACTCTTCCCGCTTTTCCGCACATAATGCTGAAATGTACACTACATCTACACCTGGTTTACTGACATTCTTGCTTGTATCATTACAACGACGACAAAATGTAACTACATTTTACAATTCACACCAAAGACAGCAGCACAAAGACCACTTGCTTAAGCCCTGTACATTAGAATGGTGCAACAATTAGTTGATTCACTGTGAAGATTACTAAGTATAGTGAAAAACACTCATGCATAACACCAACATTTACAAGCATTGTCAAATTGTACTGTTATTGTATCACACCAATTTATCCACTGAAAATACCATTTGAATATTTTAATGTCTTTCATATCTTTTTCAACTCTTGAATCACTAGCAAAAACCTTGACACACAAAAAATAAGTATACCATATATGTACATAAGCCAATGTTAAATTAATACAAAGACCTGAGATATTATTGACAAAAAATTAAAGGAAAAAAAAACTCAAACAACTGTTACCCATTATTCAAAATCAAAATTGAAAATTATGCAATGTGTTTTATCTGAACATGTCATAATGAAAGAGTACATTATTCTGCAATAATAGCCCCCCCCATTGCTGCTGTAATAATGTGCCCCTATCTGTGAAACACATTTTATGCAGAGCATTAGGCACAGTAACACATACAATTTTTCAATGATACTTGCCGCCACTTCTACATGAACACGCTCTACCTTGGATGTAAACAACTTAAAATGTTTGGGAACTTTAAATGGTACTACTTTGTGGTAATAGAATCAAAATACAGGTTGTCGCATTATGTTTCAAACCAAAATAATGTGTCCTTGGCAATAAAGATATATAAGTTAATAACACCCAATATCGATACCTCAACTACCTCCGACACATTATTTGGATGTAAACGATAGTGCATTAGTCTTTTATTTCTTAAGTATAGGAAACTTGGATACAAATTATCCACCCAACTTACGGTATTAACATCATAACACACAAACAGTAAAACACAATTTATATCAAAGGTAGATTCTCCAGTGTTTCTTGTTGTTGACAATGTCCTTTTGTCCTTTATATCTTTTTACATGAATTTATTTGAAATATTTTGCTTGTAACCAGCCTCCCTTGATGAGAATTGATAAAGGTCAAAGTTTCCCAGACAAATCTCTAATAAAAATAATAAACTGGTAGTTTCCCCTCGCATTATTGAATCGTGTTAAAGCCCTCGCAGACCCTCCATCAAGATTGCTATTTTAAGCAAGAAACAATCAAGAAAAATATTATCAAAAGTCGATGGCAATTCTTTTTATCAACAACATCCATCAAGCCACTAATGGGAGAAAGACAATGTTATCAAAACAGGATGTGTGGCGTGTCTACTGGGGGTTGTCATCAAAGGGAGGAAGTATTTTCTGACCTAAATACAAAGACAACACTTATGGATTTGATGAGGGAGTGAGCTGTAATGGGCTATTCTATTTAATATCCATACACCCCCTATGGAAGACATGACCTAAATTAGCGCCCACACAGGGGGTGTATATTACAAATGTAGTCATCCAATCAGGAAACTAATACCCCTTGTGAGGAAGATGATAGGTTATGTCTTCCAGGGGGTGTATGGATTTCAATTGGAATAACCACATGTCCACCATGCTTTTTCAATAGAATGATATTAAAGACACTATCAGTGATTCACAAAATCAGAAAATTATAAAAAAATCATCAAAAAACAGATTTTTGCATGTTTCTAAACAGTATATGGATGCTAACATACCCTGCAAGTGACCGAACATGACCTAATAAAGGTGAAAGGTCACATTTTGGGTCAATGTTAGAGGAGTTTGTCCACACAGACACTTGCAGATACATGCCTTTGAATGGAGCTTCTTATTTATCAACACTGCCATTTGCTTCCCTTTTGCCAATATTTTTCATCTTCAAAAACACATAATGACACTTATATTGACATATCTTTCACTTAAAAGCAATTTCTACAAAAAAAATAATATTTTTAATCCTTTGCAGCGATCACAAGTAGTGCCTTCAGCAAAATCCTCTAAAACTTGCACATGAAAACAACACAAGAAATTTGATCATTTTTAAAGTAAAGTGTTTTTTAAACATTTGATGTACTTGACCACCAAATTCAGTCCACTTGATTTTAATATGGACATTAGCTAATAATCAAGTGGGTTTTTGTATTACAGATGTTTGTGTCTATCACATTATTTTGGGTCTTTCCCAGTAACACATGAGACTCTACATAATAACCAGCGTGTGTAGGTCAAGCACATATAACATCTACTGTATCAAATGATCCCCTGGTTTACAAGTGAGAATGTCATGCCAAGTTTGGAATTACCTTGGAGATATGGTCACTATTAGGTTGGCTTGTAAAATGGATACGTCAAGTACTATAATTAACGACAGAGATAGAAAGAATTTATCGCGTCTGACGTCATCTGTCAATCAAACTCGAGCATGGTTTGTTTACAAATGTCGTGATGATGACTTGCTGAACCCGGCGGTATAACTGGTCGCCTTATTGTTAATTTTGCACTTTGAAAACCATCTCAAAAGTTAGGTCTTTATGGTAGGAAACTTTCTTTGGCGAAGGCACCATGTCAAAAATGCCTAGAAAAGCTGCTTTTTGCCTTGAAAAGTACGTAATTTTTCGCCATTTGCTGCTGTTCCTTTTCTCCGATCAGCACCAGATAGATCGGTCTTCCTTTTACGCGCTATTAACCTGTGTTAACCAATCAAGGATGGTAATTGACAGTGACATCGGACGCGATAAATTCTTTTTATCTCGGTCTTTAATTAGTACTACAAAGCTTGATAATTTTCACACATAACATAAGTCTTGGGTGGGACTTCTATTTTTGTATTCCCAGCTATAAAAATATAAGTAGAAATATGACCTGCTACTTAACATATGCCCAAATAAAGTCTAATACCGTAATCACTCGGGTTTAAGCCTACCCTTGATGGGAGATTCCACTTTAAAATAAAGGGATTGGCTTAAACTAGAGCGATTACAAAAATTATCATTGGCTTCATAAAAAAGCTACAATGAATTGCAGGAACTGTCTTTTGGAATTTGCAGGAGAGCATTAAATAGCTCTACTGGAGCCTTCAAGGAGAGCTGTTAAGAGCATTTACAATAGAATGTAAGGAGAGAATGGTCAACTAAGGAGAGCTAAAATTCACTCTCCTATATCAGATTCAAGGAGGGCAGTAGATCGCTCTCCTCAAAAGACAGTCCCTGAATTGCAGAGGTTTACACATACAAAGCTTTGTGTGTGTGTTGATGCGTGCTGTGGTAGTGCTGCAGGTTATTACACTGATGTCTCGGGCATATCTAAGCTGTTGAGCTGGTCATAGATATCTTTGAACGTTGGTCGCTGTCTTGGATGAATGTTCCAGCAGCTCCTCATGATTTGAAATATCCGTGGTGGACATTCGTCAGGCGCTTGCATCCGACTTCCTTCCTCGATGAAAAGTATAACTTCATCTGCAGGCTGTGGTGGTAAGGAGTACAAAAACGTAATTAGCACGGATGAACAAAATTGCAAGTTTGTGTGTGTTTTTTCTTTAAATGGCCTTGATACCCATTCCCCTCCTGCCAAATTTCTAGAATTTGCATTAATTGTTTTGAGGGCATTGTGAAAGATCTAAACATTTAGTTTTGGAACTGAGGATATTTCGAGGTCCAAGCAAAATTTTTAGATTTTTCACATTACTTGAAAAATATCTGATGCAAAGTCATTAACCTCATTCAAAACCATCACTTATCAATTTGCTTTGTATAATATTATCATATTTTTTTTGAAAACTAAATACAATATATTTGTTTTTGCTTTGTTTTATTTCTTCTTTAACCTGGGACACTCAATCAGTTGAAAACATATTAATCACCTGTTCTTCCTTGAGGCCCAGAAAAAAACAGATGTTAACTTAATCTTTCATTTTCTCTTTAAAAAAAAAATCATGCGATGTACATTCTATATGGTACTTCTGTGCACAGCGCTTTTTGTATACATGATATCTTACCACTCTTGGGTATGGAACCCTGCCGAAAGAATACAATTCCCACAATAGTACTCCAAAACTCCACACATCTGATTTGGTAGAAAATTTCTGTAGGCAGGGTGCAAACAACAACAAGTTATTATAATTATATATTCATTTATTTGTTACTTATTCAAATTTTGGAAACCATATACTTCCCTACGAGCTCAAGCAATTTTATAACATAGAAATATTTTCATGCACATTAAATTTGACATTTTTCATGCCCTCTTCGATGCCTGAAAATAAATCCACATTGTGTTCAAGTCTTATGTACAGAACTTAAATTGAAGTAGGCAAATTTGAAGCACACCACACAGGTTAACATTATGCAACAATAAAATTGTATTGAAAGTTTCAATATGCTTGCTATCAAGGATATATTATCTGTAGTCTGTCTACCCTGAAGTTTAGAGTAATGCCATGTTGGATTTCACAGTGGCAGATTCAAATTGTGTGCTAGCCTAATCCTGTGGGGCATATACACACACGTATAAGGACGATTTGTCTGTATGCTGGTGGCGCAACAGCGTACACGCACTGATTAGAATCTGCCACTGCAAAATCCAACATAGCGTTACTCTCTCTCAACTTGAGATGGGACAGACTATTATAATGAAGAAAGAAGACAACCTATAGGCTGCACCCTAGTAGAGCATAAGACAATGCGACACAATTAATATATGCTAGGATCACAAATAGATGTTGCAAGCCCAAGAAATTATTATATTTATGACTTTATAAAGTTTTGCCAAACTGACATATAATAAATAGAGAGTGTGAACAAATCAGGACTCAGCGGGGATCAAGTGACCCCGTTCAATCACCGCCGTGTGTTCATTTTTTTGTTCCCTCATCAAATAATTACATGTCAGTTTGCCTAAGCTTCATAAAGTCAAGTATATTATCTATCACCAATGACAAATCATTCACACACCTACAGGCTAGTCTGTACTATCCTGCAACAGGCACTGCTGTATCCAGTGATGCCAGTGCCGTGACTTAGACGCACAATTGGGCTACTTGGCAATCACTTGCTGCAACTCAAAAAAACAATGCCGCAACTTGCCTAAAATTTGTGTCAGGCTGTGGCAGTAATTTCACATATTTTCCTTTCAATTCAGCCAAATTATAAAGTCTTTGTAGCTCAAAATTTCAATTACAATGGGTTTTGTGACCATTTATTGATCGGTCATTGAGTGTTTTTCCGCTCAATTTGGCAATTTACGTCCCAAATTTGGCTAAAACTGTCCAAATCTCTGGTATTAGGTGTGTTTTTTTTTTTTCATTTTACAAATTGGGCTACTTGAGAGTCAATCACCGTGGCCTTACGAGCAAATTTGCCGCACATTTGCACTGAAAACACTTGGCAACACTGGGTTTATCATCAAGGCAACACATATGATGCAACACTGAGACAGACACTTACAGACGACAATCTCACATTTCATCTCAGTTTATATCCTAGTTTCCAGGTCACCTTTTTTCTGACTAACAAGACTGAATCATTCTTGATGCCGTTGCAAAAATGGATCGACCTCAATTACTACTATACTCAATGCAAATGATGGCACCTCCCCCCACCCCCAACTTGAAATTTGCCCACAGTTCCCCTCACCAGTCCAAATAACAAAGCATGGAAAAAAATCATTTCCCCCCGTGCAATATACCAAGACAAGTGTTTGCCACCCATTAGTTAGCAATGGGCTATTCCAGTTGGAATCCAAATGCCCACTATGGAAGACATAACCTTAATCCACCACACTGGGGGTGTAGATTTCAAATGGAGTCACCCATTCAGGTAACCCCATTTGAAATTCACACTCCCTGTATGGAAGATTCAGGTCATGTCTTCCATAGTCAGTGTGTGGATTTCAACTGAAATAGCCCAATTTAAAGAGACAATCAGAGATTTCAGTTAACAACAACTTGCTCAACAATTTGACCAACATGTTTTAACATTTAAAAATACTAAGTATGACCTAAGAAGAACTGGTGTCCATTTCACTAAACTTTACGAAGCTTCGTAAGGCTAAACAAAAAAATGTTATGTCTCAAAGCCCGCGCGCGCGTTCGTTTTTCTTAGCGCGTCCATGTCAGCTGAAACGGCAAATTCATTTTTTATTTTTCAAAAAGTTTTTTTTAAGTTTTTTGCCATAAAATCATGAAATTCTGAGAAAAATTAAGAAAAGTTACTTGATTCAATACTCGTTTGTATAAGTATAAAACAATTAATGATTGTGTTTAATCAACCACAATTTCATACTGTGTACTTTTGAACACTCGAAAATGACATCTTAGTTCAGAATTTTGTTTTAAAAATTTTTAAAAAAAAAATATTAAAAAAACCCTCATTCCGCATTTGTTTTGGAAACTGCCATGGGCTTTGAGACATAACATTATCTTTATTTTAGCCTACGTCTCCAAATGGTTCATAACTTACAACGAGTTGCAAATTCCATTCCACTAAACTTACTTACTAACGGTACCCTTCATAAGTAATAGGGATTTGCTAGAGACTCTTCATAAAGTCACGCCTAGTATTGGGTATTCGTAACTTCGCAAATGGCTACTTGAGTTACGAAGGGTTAAAAGTTTAGTGAAATGGACCCCTGCTGACATATAGTCTCTTCCTCTTACTCCTAACAAAGCAAATCATTTGAGTGAGAAATTGCAATGGAGAACTAAAAGCGTCTGTCGCAGCAGAAAACATCCGCAAAAATGTGAGACTATATCCTGGCTATCACTCACCTTCTGCCTGACAGCTTCTGGTGCTGTCCACTTGACCGGTATCTTGGAGCTGCCTTCCCCATGACCATGGTCATCTTGTGCTAGACCAAAGTCAGACACTTTGGCTATATCTTTTTCTGAGATGAGAATATTTCTTGCCGCTAGATCTCGGTGAATAAAATTTCTTGATTCCAAGTACTTCATTCCGTCACATACATTTCTGTTGGGATGACAAGAGATATATAGTATTTATACATAAATTCTAGACAGTTCATTGGTTGATTGCCATTAATCATTTTTACCATCAGCATCTCCGTGTGATAGTTTTTACCATCACAGTGCTGCGACGTAGTGCGCCTGCGCCAGGCCGTGCGCTGACTCTTAGACTCGCCGATTTAGTTATGGGGTGGACACCAAAATGTAAAGTATGTCACGGCAAAACATGGTGTTATGTTGATGAAAAAATGTATTCCCTATCTTGAATAGTATTTTTAAGTACCGTATTGGTCCGAGTATAGTCCCACCCGTTTTTTTGTTTTTTTTTAAGTTTATTTTTCCGGTTTTGAGTGGACCTAGACCTAGATGCTAGGATCATTCATGGTTGACCTAAAAAAAAATAAAAATAAAAATTTCAAGATATTTTGTATTTTTAATATGAAAATTGATACTTTGTTTTCATGTCATACTCTATTAATGATTTCAAAATGCATTCAAACTCAATGCATTTTGAAATCATTAATAGAGTATGACATGAAAACAAAGTATCAATTTTCATATTAAAATACAAAATATCTTGAATTTTTTTTTTTTTTTTTTTTTTTTTAAATTTTTTTTAGGTCAACCATGAATGATCCTAGCATCTAGGTCTACAATCCCCGAAAAATGTCGTTGAAACGCTTTAGGCATCTTGAATGAAATCCAAAGTGTATATTTAATGTGGATAAAAATGTTCAATATTTGGAATTAGAAGAAAGCTGGGCCATCAATTAACACTTTTCCATGCCCCACTCGCCATCATTCAATGTTGCGACACTTTGAAGACACGCTAAACACATTTGCACGTTTCAACATTGCACGGGGGAGTGGGGGGGACTAATTTTCCCCTAAAGACGCTTTAATGTTTCAAGACATATTTCGGGGATTGTAGGTCCAGGGACACTCCAAAACCGAAAAAAAATTAACTTTAAAAAAAAATATATATATTTTTTTTTTACAATTTCTGAAATTTTTCGGAAAATGGGGGGTGGGATTATACTCGAACGTGGGACTATACTCGGACGAATACGGTAATAGAATCTATGTATGAGTGATATAAAACAAATATTAACTCTTAAATTCGTGTAATGGGCGAAATATAATCACTTGGTGAAAGATGTATTGTTCCATTCCACTCGCCGTTCCTGCTCGTGGAATGGAACAATCCATATTTCACCTCGTGATTATATTTCGACCATCACACTGATAGACAGTTCATATATGTATACTATCAACATGGATGATGCGACAGTAGTATGATAATTGGTCACGTGGTACCGCTCCACCAATCAAATGACTAGAATATATGGTTTAATTTTAAAAGAGAATAAAGATATTGCTTTTAGCCTCATCATCTCCTAATAACAGGTGATGTCATGTAGGTAGAACAATGAGGCCAAAGCGAAGTTATTCTTCACCAAAAATAACGGTATATCATCATCATTTGCAGGTGACCACAGGTTTCATCCACCTGGTGTGATCTTTTTTTTTCTTCCATTTTTCTTGGGTCATTGAAACAACTTGGTCTGGCTGCAGACACCCAACACACGCTGAACATATTGCAAAAACAGAATGCGCTGTCATCCGGGTTTAGGCTCCACGTGTGTGGAAACATAAAGGGCATAATACAGATTCATTGTCCGGCAAGCGAAGTACATGGCTCAGGAATTTCACTTGATGGGCTCTAACTCAGATGACCAAGACGGTAGTTTTCATTTGGAATACCGTATATTCTATGTTATATGAGATTAAAGATGTACAGCAGAGGCTTAAAAACAATACCTTTATTCTCATTTTTCAAATAATATTATAATATAGTTTGATCAGTTCGTAATAGGTGGGAAATGTTAGGCCTTTACCACTATGACCAAAAGTAGAACCACGTTAAAAGTGCGATAAGTAGACCTGTCTGGTCTATATTTTGTGTGTTATATAATTTGTGATGCTTCTGGCGAGATGGCACAAGACGATTCTCAAAATAAAATATTTTGATAATAATCGGTGATTTTATACTGCCCGCCAATTACGAGCTGATCAAAGTATAGATCTTAATAGTAATAGAACGATAAAGAAAAATAAATTTTGCTCATAAGAATTTGCATAAAGGAATTACAGATGGAATTGTCCATCTTTGAGTAAATCAGTGTGTGAATCCGATTGGGTAAAGAAATACGTAAAGAGCAACAAGTTGTAGCGGGCGCTACAGCTTTGTTATGGTTAAATGTAGTACGACTAGAAATCAATGAAATAGGCTATTCCAGTTACAATTCATACACCCCCTATGAAACACATGACCTAATCTCCTACACAGGGAGTGTAAATTTCAAATGGAGTCACCCACTTAGATAACCCCATTTGGAATGTACCCTCAATGTCTTCAATAGCTGGGGTGTATGCATTTCAACTGGAACAGCCCACTTACATACAAATGAATACTATAATCTCTCACTTACTTTGCAAAACCCAGTTGTGTTTTCTGTGTAATAATGGACCTGCCTCTTGTCCTTAGGTAGTCTAGTAAATTACCCTGAAAAAACAAACCATAAATCAAAAACATGTGTGAATGTCAGATTGTAATTCACTACCACTTGTGCAAAAAACTCCTTTAAAATCCCAATCTCTCACATTATCACAATTGACATGTATTAGACATGGGAAATGTGCTAATTCCATGTGCTCAAAGTTTGACTTGTTAAGTACCTGACAATACTCATGTGACATTTTCACATCAGACTTTGGATTTGTTTTATCTGAAAAATCAGCATAAGGCAGACTTGCCAGATTTTAACAAAAAATAGTATCAAGGCCACTGAATGCCACAGGTTTTCATCTAACATGTTTCTTTATGTATTTGTGTCTGCAGAGTGGAAGAATGCTTTATAAATTATGTCTTTGTATCTTAAAACAAGGGCTAAAAAATATTGTATTGCCCTTTCCGATCGACCTAAAATCTGAAAAAAATAGGGTGACCTTTTTTTGTTGTTGTCATATCTGAATTTTCATTTAGTTGGTATAAAATTTGCAAATTGACTTTTCTGTTTGCAATTTGTAGCGCACAATTCTGATATATTAAAAACCAAACCCGACAAACCGTATAAATCATTGCTTACCATTGAATTCATATGGTGAATTTGCATTTCTTAATATTGAATGTGGAAAAACAATTTTTTTTAAAGGAATTACCAACCTACCAACCCTGACTTTGGAGATTCAAGGGCAATAGAAACCTTTTTTATTTAGGCCCCATTTGTGATATTTTTGGATTCTTTGTGAGAGCTTGTCAGGGAAGGAGATATTCCAAAGACTGGGTATATAATATATATGTGACACGATCTGGTCCATGGAGGCCAAATTGAGATAAAGTATCATAAAACTTCATAAGTATGTCAGACCTTTGGTGTTTTCAGTATATGATAGCCTAATGCTTGTATAAGGTAATAACTTAATTTTCAAATTTGCCTCCTTTGGCCTCCATGGACCAGATCGTGTCACATATAAGCTATGAGAAGGATGCTTGAGTTCACATAACCAAAGAGATTACGCCCAAGACTTAGAATTACCCTGCCTGTAACACTGTGATAAATCCACTATATTGGTTTCTTACATACAGAGATCATAAAGTGTACATCAGGCATTATAATCAACAAAAGCCTGATATCCAACAATAATTTGCATCTAAGCTTGAGCATTACAAAGATTTGCCGCGTAGCACCTAGCATGCGTCATCATCACAAAGCCTTACATGCAGAATGCAAACAAGTACACACTTTTTTGCCTTCACTGAGCAACACACAAACATAGCAGAGTAGGTACTCTCTGGGCCTAATCTCGTTGGTAGTAACACATTTTCAAATCTCAGGAAACCTACAGAGGGGTGCTAATTAGTTCATCAGGTTTATAATTTGGTTCATCTCAAGTTCACTAGTGACGTACATGCGTATTTCGCTCACCGCAGTATGAAATCGCGCGCGTAAAGTTACATGCCCTGAGCATACAGGGGCAGTTTGTCGGCACGCTTGCGGCGCAACCACGAAAGAGCATTGACGTCACTACCGAACTTGAGGTGAACCAAATTATAGGTAGGCAAAATTAGAGCTGATAATGCATCCAGGTTCCCATGATGTCTGGATGCTAAAAACTTTGTATTACCAATCCATTATATACAGAAGAAATTATTAAATAGATAAATCAATCATCAAATTAACAAATCTGAATCACTAATGAGATAAATTAATGATGTGTAATTTGACAGGAAAAACTAAAGTTATTAGATCCGTGGTGTGTATCACAGAGGGCAAAGATAGCATTTAGTTCTGCAGGGAAACTGTCATTATTTGAATGTATCATCATCAGTCAATGCATTTTAAAGGCGCGCGAGTGTGATTGCGCGCATAGAGCCCACCTTAAATCACTTTACCGAGTGCGATTTATAGCGCACCTTGTCACCTCAAGGAGTTTCCAAAGCAAGTTGCAGCGGTTCCCGAAAGTGATTTGCATAAAATAAATCGACATCACGGCCTTTACAAAGGTGACGACCCAAACAATATCTTTTCTACTCGCTGATTGGTCGTTTCCAAGCAGTGCACTTACTGTAAAAATGTTGCTTTATGCCATAAAAGTTTGTCCAACTTCGCCAAAGTGCAGAATTCAGCAGCATTGCAAGCACATGGTGGAGTGGAAAAGTCATACTTTACTCAATAAAAACTGACATTTCATTTGAAATGAGTTCAAGTTTAGGCCAAATATCATTATATTTATCGAATTACTGTAATATTTTGGCTATAAAACATAATTCAAGGTCAAATTTTTGTCACTTTTTCTTCGACTCACGCCGGCAGTCTTGTTTATATTCGTGACAATCTAAACTGACCTAATCTGAACAACATTTGGATTTTTTTTTTTTTTTTTTTGCATTTTTGTATTTTCGGGCGTTTTTTAAAGCTTTTTGTGCCATTTTTCGGGGGAAATCTTGCTTTTCTCGCTTTTCAAAATTTAGGATCTCGTTTTTTACTTCAAAAAATTGCGTTTTTTGCCGGCCTAATTTTTTGTTGGACATGGTATATTTTTTCTGACTTTGCTGGAAGCTTATTTCAAGTGGTCATGGTGGATTTTACTGTGGAGGATCCAGTTTTTCAACGGAGACGGACAATATGCACGAGGTGTTTCTTACCAAATTTTACAAAAATTTCACCGATCCACGCATTACGATTCGTCAGTTCTGTGCACGTGATGTCATGCAGTGGGTGCGTGCGTGGGGCAGTGCTAGGAAATTTGCATAATTTTAACTTGGTAAGAAGTTTGATTGCCCACCTATACATTGTAGTCCCACATTCAACACCAATGCTTCTTATCTGAATATCAAGTGCAATAATTCAAATAGCCCACCTAAACTTCTTACCGAGTGCAAATGATAGCACACCTAAAATCCTTACCGAGTGCAATTAACAGCACACATGTAGCTCGCCTGACTATTTCCAGGAGTGCGATTTGTAGCACACCTGCTTTTTTCAAAATTCATTGACTGCATCATTATTCATTACATTTACTGATTTAATTATTTTGTAAAATTAAAAAAATTAAGAACAATGATTAATTCTGTTGTAAACATGGGATGGATGTAGACAAATTGGGTTGATTGTATTCAGAAACAATGAAATAATCTGTAACAAAATGATATTTGTACTTAGTAGGACAGAAACAAGGCAGGGCTGCAACATCTGGGCGATCGAGAGCCATTACTGGCCCAGTGGTACTATGAACACTTGGTGTGTGAAGTGTGTATCCTCACGCAGCCAATGAGCTAATCAGTGACCATCTTAAAATGGCTCAAAATACTCTTTTTGATTAGGTCAGGTATTTTTGAATACATTCTGCAAAAAGTACATAGTCCTGGTGTGCAGTTTTTGCTTTTGACCAGGGGTGCAGCAAGCAGGTGGTCAGGGTGGACAAAGTGTAGGGCCCTCCAAGGGTTCAGGGCCCCAGAGCAAAAGCGTATATGCTTAGGATTATATGGGTTAGGGACAGGACTGATAAAGGAGATGTTAAAAGGGCCCCTCACTGCTCCTTGTCCACAGCTCTTGCTACCCCTGCTCTTGACAAACATTTGTCATCGATCATGGGGCTATTTTGTGAAAGTTGGGGTGATCACCTTTAACCCCATTATATTTTGAACCATGTATCTTATATGAAAATTCAATGGTTTGACCAAGTTGAATGTACATGCTTATTACCAGCAGATTTGAAATAGCAGGGCTTACTTGCTTACCTTAGACATAAATTCCAGTACTATATAGATGGGGTTACCTATAGCTACACCAATAAGTTCTACCAGATTAGGATGCCTTAATTGTCTGGAAAAAATAATGCAAATAATAACCGTTAATTTTCAATATGAAAAGAGATCATTTACAAGACACATGAATATCAGAGCTTCTACAGATAGAGTTAAATAGGCACTTCATGATACACAGCCTCAAAATAAGTTATGATTTTACATTGGAAACCTAAAAATCTGTCACAACACTCGCTCCAATTCGCATGTTTTTCTTACCATACTGCACGTACCTGTTCAAATGAAACTAAGATTTATAATAGTGTTGCCTTAATGTTCCTCTTTCACATAGAAAGAGGACTATGCTTAATTAGGCCTTAATTAGAAGTGTTCAATTTTTTTCAAACAATTTTATTCTGAGATTGCAGACTACAGAATGTTTGTATGCATAGCCTTTCTGGTTGATTCGGTTGTTTGACAATGACATCATCCAATATGTATTTTCTGTCTGTCAACAGATAGAAATTACAGCACAGTGGCCAATTTTATGTCCAAATCAACTGCAATTTGTGGAATAGAAGATGATAGATTGTGGGATAGGCTAGATAGAATCATGAAATGCGTCTTTAACAGAAAGCACTTCGGTGTCATTTACAGTTCAAAGAAAATTACTATTCGCCCATGCACTGATCTGACATCTTGCTATCAAAACAAGGTTCTCCCTGCAAATGCATGCGCAAAAAGTGTGTTTTTGTTTCTTCCGCTTTGTGCTAGGCTTTTGCCAAAGTGCATGTGCAAAGCATGCGTTTAACAGGCGTACGCACACACTTTGCAGGTAGAACCTCGTTTTGAGATGACCGTTCAAAGGGTCAATAACATGACTTTGATATGTTAAGACTATACTTATATTATAGCACTATTCCTAGTCAGTTATTATTATTATAAACACAAATATGCGCAGGTTGCCATCAGCTATTTTTGTATCATGATGAATTCTGTATTTGTTATTTAAAAGTATGTAATAAAATATTTTTATAGGGCTGACTTCCTTGTTTTTGCACCACATCACTGAATAAATTAATTTAGCAGATGACATGAGATACTAGAGCAATCATGCCTGTTGAAAAGGCAGCAGTTGCAGTTGTCAAATTTAGAAAAATTATATTAAATGAAAATGTGTGTTTGGGTGCATATTTGTTGTCAATGAAATATTAAAAAGGTTAATAAATTGTACAAAATATTGCACTTGTACTGAGATGTTGATGTGTCTAATGCACTCCCCCCTGCGGGGTTCATGCATTAGGCGCATCAACATCTCAGTATGTGTGCATCATTTTGTACAATTTCACTCCCAACAAGTGATACACATTTATTAACCTATAATCGACAGGTTGTAACTCAAAGAACATTTTAGCCTGACCAAGTCACCATACCATACAATTTTTCATCTTTCTACATAGATGTCAGATTTTAAAGAAATGTATTGCTGAAAACTGTATTTGAATAGCTGCCATTTTACACAGTTATGCATGGGGGAATGTTTGTAGTGAGTATGGATCCACAATCAAGAGCAATTATTTGTCATCTGCATCACATACTGTCGTATCTCAAAAGGCTGCCTTGTGTAATTTTTTTGATATAATAATTTTGAGGTATTATCACAATATTAAAATCTCATGTCCATTCATAAAACCAAGAAGCATGCTCAAATATAAAATATTGTTGAAGACAGAGATAAAAGACTAGTTTGCGTCTGACGTCATCCTTGATTGGTTAATAGCGCGTCAAAGGAAGGTTGATTTATCTAGTACCGATCGGAGAAAAGGAATAGCACAAAATGGCGAAAAATTACGTACTTTTACAAGGCAAAAACCAACTTTTCTAGGCATTGTTGACATGGTGTCTTCACAAAAGAACGTTTCCTACTATAAAGACCTAACTTTTGAGATGGTTTGTATGTTTGAAGGTGCAAAATTAACAATAAGGCGCTCGGTTTTATCGCCGCATTCAGCAACTCATATCATAACGACACTTGTAAATAAACCATGGTCGAGTTTGATTGACAGATGACGTCAGACGCAAACTAGTCTTTTTATCTCTGTCTTCCAGTATAACAATATGAAATACAACAACGATAATAAAAGTCATACAAGGCAGCCTATTGAGATATGACACTATACAATGCAGACAACAAATTAGTTTACACATCGATCATATTGTTGATGAAGACTGTGCATCAACAGGGTGGAGAATTTCAACTATGTTAATTTGTGGTGTGAACCAAAGTTCAAAACATCCATATCATACCAAAAGTGACAGTTGCATTTTGAATTAAAGAAACAAACTTTAAAGTGGATAGCAAACCATTTGGATTACCACTCATAAATGTAAGATAGTAAAAATTTTAATTGCGTGATGCAGAAATTAATCCAAGTCACGACAAAGCAATATGGTATAGATTTACCTTAGCGATCCACAGGAGCAATTTTGAGTCACTACTCTTTGGGTCTAATCTCTTTGGCAATACACGTAACCATAGGCGTAGATCCCGGGGCTGGGGGATAAATTCCCCCCCCCCCAATATTTTGCCGGGGGATGGTCCATACACTCATCTCCCCAATGTTGACACCTGTATGTGGGTTTCTGACCAAATTGACCTCATATTAGGCCATTTTAGCCCAAAAAGTGCCAAATTTTGCGCGTTTCATGCATATTTATTCTGCTTTTGAGCCATATTTGACCAGTTTTGCTTCATAGGGTAACATTTTTCATGCGCACATTTGAACCATAAACTTATTTTGTCATCAAAAGGTGCTGGATTCACATTACTTCAAGAAAAATTTTCCAACCCCATCCCCCCATTGTCAACAAGAAATCTACGCCACTACACGTAACTCACAAACATTTCAATGACATTGGACTCATTTACCTTCATCATGTCGTATATAGCCTACTGTTTTTACTTAAAATATAATCTTGAACCTACAAAACTTTTTAGAATTAAAGACTTACGTCATAATTGATGCTTCATCTAAGAAAGACCTTGCTGCTTTTTCTGTATCAGTGATCATTTTGATTGCTACTTTTCTCCCATGATAACTGGCTTCCATTACAGCTGTAATAAACCAATGCGGAATGGATTTAGGATATAGACATTTATGTTTAACAATTCACAGCAACATATCTATGTTTCATCACATTTCAAATATGAAACTAAATAACAAGCTACAATAGAATATAGTGAGTAATGCTGTGCCATGTGTGTATTTTGCAGT
Source organism: Amphiura filiformis (assembly GCF_039555335.1). Lineage (NCBI taxonomy): Eukaryota > Metazoa > Echinodermata > Ophiuroidea > Amphilepidida > Amphiuridae > Amphiura > Amphiura filiformis. The sequence continues at coordinate 27,060,362 of NC_092635.1, read as the reverse complement.
GGCAGCTCAAATCGCACTAAGATAATCATGCGGGACATACAGTAAGCCAAATAATTAAGGTACCAGTTACGTTCACCCCCTGTATATCCTAAACAAAGGCAGATATGTCATATAATTTGAACCAAAAGCCAATAGCTGTATCTTTTAGCTTGAATTTAAGACCTCATTTGTTGAAATTGTTCAAGAAATAAAGACAATGACGATCCAAAAACCCACAGAAGATGCAAATGTAAAAGTTGCAGTTTGCCACATTGCACCCCCTATTGATTTGTACACAAAGCATTTGCGAATAAGAGAACTAGCTGGCGCCGTGCTTTCATTGATTAGCACGAAAAACTAGCGTTCACTGATTAGAACACAAAAGTGCTTTCATTAGGTTTTGCATCACTGTGTCTTTAATTCTCACAAATAAGGTCTTAAATCAGAGCTAAAGAGTACAGGCATCGACTGCTTGTTTTAATTTTGACATACTTGTCTTTATTTAGGATATACAGGGGTGAACACAACTGGTACCTTAATTATTTTGCTTACTGTATACTAGTACACACGCTTTGATGGCACTCTCAATTTGACAGGAAGGTAAATAACAAGTGAAATTCTTTACATCTATGTGGACAGCTCCATTCTTGTTGCCCACGCACTTGCAAAGATCTCAAGGGGTATTTACCTGCCTGCAATTTGAGACATGACACAGTTTTCACTAGTTGCAGAGGGAAAAGGTCTTATTTTCTGCAAACTTAAAATCACCAACTGAAGCCATACCTGTCCCGTTTAAAAAAGCCTAGAGGTGGTACTACACCCCTTGATAAATTTTTTGACTTTTTTTGCATTTTTCTCAAAAATTATAACATACTGTTAACAAAAGTTATGTATATTATAGGGGCAAGGAATCCAGTTACTACACTCGAATTTCAGTGACTCAAGACAAGCGGTATGTTATTTATGATAAGAAAAGAGGTACCGCTAGAATGTACCTCATTTCTTAATATATATTGAACCACTTGTCTTGAATCACTGAAATTTCGGTGAAGCCCCCTATAATATACGTAACTTTTGTTACCAGTGTGTAGTTATTTTTTGAGAAAAATACAAAATTAGTCACAAAATTTATCAGGGGGTGAAGTACCACCTTAAGAATGGGAAGGCATGCCCTCTCTGCATATATCACTTTCCAAGACTACCATTATCTTACACAATGTGATGATTTCTTGATGCTCTCAATTCTCAAAATGTGTTTTAAGGCAAACTTGATATCAAACACTTGTTCATGTGATTTTACCCGTCTTGCTGGTCTGCATATCACATATGGCGATTCATGGGTTATACAGGAATTTTTTTCGTCATCTGTTGTTCATCAATATGAGGAAATCAAAATAATATTTAATACTTACAGCCAAAATTTCCTTTTCCTATCTCTGTACCCAGATCTATATCATTTCTATTTATGGACCATCCAGCTGAAAACAAACAGAATATAATAAAAACATGTTATTATCACCAATGACGTGTATAAAATTGCCATCATCTAAAATTGTAACCATAATAATAGTTGCACATCTGTGAAAATGCGTACAATATCATCTTTGTTACATAAAAGAAGATAATTTGATAATCTTCTGTAAATAGTCACAAATGTTACCCATTTTCATTGTTCATTCATATGCATATTTGGGGCTCTTATTTCCAATAATTGGCCAAATATTAACATTTAACTTTTATTGCCAGTTAGAACTAACTAGAGGATTAAAATTGAGCTATGCTTCATTGAACAGAACAGGATAATATCTTTTTGCTGTATTTTTCTATAATCACGAGAAGCTCAATTCCTTGCAATGCATTGTGGGAAGACAATGATTTTCTGAAGGGTTCCAACCTCTTGATATCATGGCTTATGTATTGCTGACATGTACTCCCAGAAGGCATCCCTGATATCATTATCATCTCATATAACACCATGATACATGCAACACTTTGCAATTGGTCTAGTCATTGTAACATTCTACTGATATGCAATAAACCATTTAACTTTGACATTGCATTTAGCCAGGAGGAAGGGGAAGAGGAAGAGGAGAAGGATGAGAGGCCAGGAGGAGGATGACAGCAATGGTGATGATGATGATGATGATGATGATAAGTAAATTTATGTAAATTTTAGTATAGTGAGAAGGAGGAGGAGGGGAGATGGGAGGTAGAAGAAGAGGAGGGTGGTGAGGACAAGGAGGAGGATGAGAGGCAAGGAGGAGGATGACAGCAATGGTGATAATGATGATGATAAGTAAATGTAAATTTTAGTATAGTGAGAAGGAGGAAGAGGGGAGATGGGAGGTGGAAGAAGAGGAGGGGGATGAGGACAAGGAGGAGGATGAGAGGCAAGGAGGAGGATGACAGCAATGGTGATGATGATGATGATAAGTAAATTTATGTAAATTTTAGTATAGTGAGAAGGAGGAAGAGGGGAGATGGGAAGTAGAAGAAGAGGAGGGGGATGAGGACAAGGAGGAGGAGGAGAGGCAAGGAGGAGGATGACAGCAATGGTGATGATGATGATGATGATGATAAGTAAATGTAAATTTTAGTATAGTGAGAAGGAGGAAGAGGGGAGATGGGAGGTAGAAGAAGAGGAGGGGGATGAGGACAAGGAGGAGGATGAGAGGCAAGGAGGAGGATGACAGCAATGGTGATGATGATGATGATGATGATAAGTAAATGTAAATTTTAGTATAGTGAGAAGGAGGAAGAGGGGAGATGGGAGGTAGAAGAAGAGGAGGGGGTGAGGACAAGGAGGAGGATGAGAAGCAAGGAGGAGGATGACAGCAATAGTGATGATGATGATGATAAGTAAATGTAAATTTTAGTATAGTGAGAAGGAGGAAGAGGGGAGATGGGAAGTAGAAGAAGAGGAGGGGGATGAGGACAAGGAGGAGGATGAGAGGCAAGGAGGAGGATGACAGCAATGGTGATGATGATGATGATAAGTAAATGTAAATTTTAGTATAGTGAGAAGGAGGAAGAGGGAGATGGGAGGTAGAAGAAGAGGAGGGGATGAGGACAAGGAGGAGGATGAGAAGCAAGGAGGAGGATGACAGCAATAGTGATGATGATGATGATAAGTAAATGTAAATTTTAGTATAGTGAGAAGGAGGAAGAGGGGAGATGGGAAGTAGAAGAAGAGGAGGGGGATGAGGACAAGGAGGAGGATGAGAAGCAAGGAGGAGGATGACAGTAATGGTGATGATGATGATGATGATACAAGTAAATATATGTAAATTTTGGTATAGTGATAAGGAGGAAGAGGGGAGATGGGAGGTGGAAGAAGAGGAGGGGGATGAGGAGAAAAGGACAGCCAATAGCAATAACGATGATAGTCATGAGAGCAATTGCGATAATTCATCAGATTATCAGGCTTTCTCTGAATTTTGACAATTATGAAATATGAATTTGGTACGTTGAGGAACTGCTTATAATGATAAATGATTTGGCAACATTCACAACCTGTTAAAGGGTGGGGTATGACGTTTGGACAGTATTTATTGTGGGACATTAGAGCACATCAGACATATCGAATTGCATTGTGAATACAAAGAATGTCCTTCTGAAATCAAATAATTTTGATTTTTGAAATTGCATAATGTAATACATTTTATGGCAAATGATTAAAATTTATATTTTGATATTTAACAGTACTCAAGTAAACTTTATAAATCTGATGATTTATACTTAAAGTGTATGTAGGTGAAATGAAAAGCCGACGATCAATTGAAAATTTTGACCTTTCGTATTGAAGATATGGATTTTTTTTCCCAAAACACCAACAAAAATTAGGTCTTTTTGGGAAAAAATTCCATATCTTCAATATGAAAGGTCAAAATTTTCAATTGATTGTCGGCTTTTCCTCCCAGCTACATACACTTTAAGAATATATCATTAGATTTATAAAATTACTGTTATTATATCAAAATGTGAAAAATATCAACTTTTAATAATTTGTCATAAAATTTGTATTATATCGTGAATTTAAAAAAAATGATAATTATTTGATATCAGAAAGACATTCTTCATATTCAGAATGCAATTCGATATGTCTGATGTGCTCTCATGTCCCACAAAAATACTGTCGAAACGCTCAAAACACTCATTCCAGATGTTATGAGTATAACATAATATGATTCCTTGATTTACATGCAACTTAAAATAAGTGAAAAATATTCTAATTTATGCACAATATAAACCTTTGATTTAGATAAAACAAATCCCAGTAAGTGCCACCACAATATCTGTGGTGCCACTAGCCCACTACTACATTGTATTCTTAGAAAAAGATCAAAGCTGCTCTCCACATGAACATAATAGGTTGCAAATCCTCTGGCTATTTTTCTTCAAACTTAGTTTTGTTGTTACAGGATATTTTTATTACAAAATTCATACATTTGAATGAAAGTAACTTGGGAGAATATACACAAGGCACAGCAAGTCACAAATGAGGACAGGGAACAGAGCCCCTAAGGTACTCAAGTATAGTTTGGGTAGCCATGTGCTGCTGAGAATTTGAAAGTGGACCCATCCATATACCAATTTTTCAAGAAATTTGAACCCATCGCAATACCAAAAGTCAAATTATTCAGCCAAATTTAATGCAAACTGGAAAACTGCCCAATTTTTCGGCCAAATTTCAAAATGGAGCTATTTTTCATACAAAAAATGACCTATGTATTACCAAAATTGCACCTCTAAATTGTGCCCTGTAAACTGAAGTTTTCTGAACCTGCTATAATTTTAAAATGTAAAATCGTAATACTTTTTACTGTAATGCTATTGAATACTTTATAAGAGCACTGAGCAAAGTTCTTTAATTTGAATAAAATAAACTTTATGGATATTCTATGGTACATGAAGCTGTCTCTTTGAAAAATCAGGTATTTGCAAATTCTAGACTAAAACTGGTTTTCTCTACGGCTCCTACATGTAGCATTCAACATTTGCATACAAATGCTGACTGTAACACACAGTTCATGATCATGGCTAAATGACTGGGCATTCTCTGACATGTCAATGCCCAGGTCTTTTACATCACTTTGTACTGGCTATCGTGTAACCAACTGTACATACACATTAGTGACAAAACATGAGAGAGGTGCATTTACTGTGAATTAAAGAGACTGTTAGTGATTCCTGCAAAGGAGTACAAATATTGAATTTTTTTAGGAATGGCTTAAAAGTGAAGGATTAGTCATTAAAATTGTCTTGAAGGTTTTTTGCCCTTTTCCCCATAAGAAAAATATTGGCCAAAAGGAAGAAAGCAGCAGTGTTGATAAATAAAAGCCTCCATTGGTTGTGTGTAGCTAAAAGTGTCCATATGGCCAGGACAAACTCCTCCAACATTGACCAAAATGTGACCATTTACCTTTATTGTGTCATACAGAGGCGTAGCTTACAGGTTGTGGTGCCCGGGGCCAAGGAAACATAATGCCCCCATTCTTGAAACAAAAATTTGCACAAATACCACTAAGTTATATTGGTATAAAGTTCAGTGAATTTCAGTATTGTGCAGAAATGCATGTGGAGCGCGCAAAATCTTTGACTTTTATCACTTGGAAGGGGTACAGAATTGATGCTGAATTGGTCAATTCGGCTCCGCTTTACAGGGCACATGCCCCCCCCCCCTTGCAGGGTATAATTCAGCAAATTTAGTGCAAATCATGATTTAGCAAATTTAGTGCCCGGGCTTCTCAATTATACTTGCTTGTGGGCCACCACTTGGCTTGCTATGTTTACTATAGATTGCAGAGCGGTTCAAGGGCCAACTACAATTGGCTGGCAGGTCGCCTATTGAGAACCCCTGATGTAGTGTCTTCATATTATGCTACTTCACTTGTTCAGGGTGCTGATAAATAAAGAGGAAAGAAATGCTGTAATACTAATTTACAATCAAATCTTGTATTTCTATACCCAATCTTACTATATAAATCCAATCGTTATCCGTAACCCCAATCATACAACCATAGTGTAGGGATTCTTTATTCCATAGTCTTTTCTTAGGTCAAGTAAAGAAACACATTACAGTTTGTCCACTTTGAAGTACTAAGTAAAGTTTACCTTACTTCGTACTTCAAAGTGGACAAACTGTAGTTGCTTGTCCCACCCTCCTTCCTTTTTTAGGGATTCTGAAATTTAGGATTGGCCTATACACTGCGCTATATAATTTGGCACATATAAATCAAAATTATTGTCAGTTTTTGACTCAAAGCGCAAACTAACGACTATCACATCTGTTAAAAATATATATTCAAGTGCAAGGAACCACATCTGGTTTCTTTATACGAAATCATTTACGGGAGATATTCACCATTTTCAAACCCGGTATCCAAAGATTTATCGTCTGAATATCAATCGTGCATAGCACATCCACGTGTATCGATCCCGTGTATTCATTTCAGTGTCTCTTGCTATATAGTGTAATTATTAACCGGGCGATGTCGGTGTGTGCGGTTATCATATTACAAATAAGACCCTTTAAATTGTATACACATTTTTTTATTCACTTCTTCCTCCTTTCTAAAATAACCTACAAATCAATTACATAGGCCTATATTTAAACAACCTATCATGGTTCATAAATGTAACACTTTGTAAAGGGTTATATTTTACCTCACTTATTTCCCTATTTCCTCCATTGAGCTATTCCATTTAAAATCCACACCCCCTGTGGATGATTTACCTAAAGACTTTCACAGAGGGAGTATGGGTTTCAAATAGAATAGACAATTGGGTAACTTCCATCTGTAATACTCACCACCACACCATTGTGGAAGATACGGAGAAACTCATATACAGGGGGAGTATGAGTTTCAAAATACAAACCTTGGCATATTCTATTTCAAAAACATACTCCTTCTGGAAAAGATGTTTCTTATATCTTCCACAGGTGTATGTCAAATTTCAAATGGAAGAGCGGACCCATTTTACACAGCGATTACTATAGGCACCTGTATCAAAGCCCTAGCAGCTGCCAGACTCAACTTGTGTTGAATCATGCTGATGACAGGTAACTTTGTCTAAATTCAACACCTCAAGAACCACTAAAACCATTATTATAAGCGAAGACAGAATTGAAAAGACTAGTAGGCATCTGACTCAAGTCTGTGGTCAAAACGAACATCACTTCAAATGAAACCACCCGGATCACTGTCCTTCTTTTTCTAGGGTCTGTGGTCTGACGTCATCTGTCAATCAAACTCAGGTATGATTTGTTTACGAGTGTCGTGATGATATATTACTACATGTGATGCTATCGAGCAAATTGAGTCATTTGGTGAACAAAATCAGAAGTTTATTATGCCATGCCATTTTCAGAGTTTTATTTATTTGGATGAAAACTCCATCACAATTAGATTTACAGTTCTATACACAGCTATACACAGATTTCCTTTATGTGTATGTCCTCATTTCTCTAAACCTGCACACCACAGTGTAGACACTAACAATATAGGCCTGCATGTGCAGACAGCACAGATATGTATGTACTTAGCCTGTTTAAAAATTGGTCACATATGATGTAAAATTTATCAAAACGGAAACTATATTACAGAACAGAGGCAGTGTCTATTTTAGGATTTATAGGGTCAATATTATGAAGACTATAAATAACAAACCAGGCTATTCATGACTATAACGAAAGCTGTTAATGCCTGGGTTAGTGCAGGAAATTGGTGGATATATTTTAAACCAATACCACAAGCTCAATGTGAGGTTTTAATCAACATAAATATATATTGGCTGTAACTTGCAAGATTTGGAAAAAATGGCAAAAGGAGGCATCTTGAATTCAGAATATGTCCCAGAGTGATGCTTTAAGAGTAGATTTTGATATGGGACAAAGCATACTCATCAATATTCTTTTTTGTTGTTGTTGATTATAGACTATTGTTTTTATCCATAGTCAATTAATCATAGAAGAAGAATCGTTGTCTGCAAGAATGACATAATTCTTAGCAACATTTTGCTCTTGAACACATAACTTCCCCACATTTTGTAACTTTTTACCACATACTATTACTAATTTGCATATTTGGAACTTAATTTTTGATGGTTTTTAATACAATGGCTTGAAAGCATTTCTCATATTTCAAAAAATACACAATAATTAGGCCTATGTATCCTCTCAAAGGCTCTTTAAAACTCAAATTTTGCTTTAACCACAAACAAAATTTAGCTAAATTGAAATTTTTCCCTACCGAATTCCAGCGTCATAGGGTCATTGGAATGGTTAAAATTCATGTCCCCCATATGGAAATGATTGATGTAATGTACAATGTATAAACATTGATTTTACTAATGTTGGTTCATACATCCATAGCTTAGTACATACACACATTATACAGAGTAACAATTGCAGAATGGAAGTACTTTGTCACTCCAAGCTAATGTACCTACAATGTATGACACATCATGCCTTGAGCAACTTTTTGAAGTACAATATTTCAAAGTTAGACAATAAAAGAACATTTCTGAGACCAAGCTGTGGCAGTCGCCTGGTAGAACATGGGAGATACCATTATTATTAAGTGGAACAATGATGTGGAATGCTGAGTATCGCCATGTTCTATCAGGCAAAACATACATGGCTGGGTCGCAAAACAATACTTTATATTATCATCCACTTTGATGGCAATTTTTACCAAGTTCAATACAAGTCACTATAATGCGGCCCAAACACGATCAAAATATTGATCAATATTGGGGACCCTAGATGCAGGAGTGGATACAAAATCTACCACTGTGCGTGTTCAATGGTAGATTTTGTATCCACTCTTGTAACTAGGGACTTTGATATTGATCAATAAGATTGAACATGTATGAGCCACATAACATGCATAGAATTCGCAAACCCATCAATTGAGTCCTTCATGCACGAACACAAAATAAAGTGCAGCTCCGACACGTGGTATCTCTGTGTGTATTCCATGTTACACTCAATCCAAACAATACATGCAACTATGCCAACCCTGTACATAGCGACCAAATCGGTCACAAATGCGACCAAATTTTTACCAATGCGATCATGTTAGCACAGGGTTGAACTACGCAGGTCAAAACGCAACTAGCTGTACTCTACTGGCTGCTCATAGGACACAGGCAAGAATGAATGAAATTGAAGGAAAACAACAACTTTTTAAGAATTAATTTTACAAACTGGCAGCATTCTGATTGTTAAATCACAATATTTGAAAATATGCCTAGTATTGATACAATGTACAGCATCTTCTATATCATGGGATGGGAGGCATCTCAGAATTGTACATCCTTTAGCAGATGAGCAGGGCGGGGTGCAGTGTACATGGTTGGAACTGACAGTGCAGGGGAAGTGATGCTCATGACAAATGACACAATTGATGCATAGGGCATTTAGGCAAGTTTTGCCACATCTTTTCACGCATAGAAAGCACAAGACAACGGTAGATAGTTATCATCTAGCCCAATAATTTTCAGTTGTGATATCAACATCTCATGAACTATGAACTCACAGCTTTACTCAAGAAGCAGGATGATTTTCACAGTGTTGGAAGCAGCCAAATTTGGGAGGAATAACTAGAATATGGCAACTCTATAATGAGGAGTTTATAATAATGGGTCTCATGTATACCACACTATCATCATCTCTATTCACAAAAGCAGCCCAATTTTGAAGAAAATGTGAGAATGTGGCAATCCTGAGTTTTAGATTGCTCCAGGAGGATGCTTGACTAATGGATCTTGTGTAACACCACACTACCCACCTCCATTCTCAATGTTGTTAACAATAGTGTCAATTACCATTACCCATATCACAGCTACATGTAGCATACATGACATGTCTAATTATTCATCGCATTTCATGTCCATTGGGGTCATTCCTAAGACGATGTAAAAAAAAGAGGAAAAACAAGGCATGTGCATGTGTGTCATGGCCTGGTAAAATATAGCATCAGCCCCAAGCCCAACCAGGCATGTAACCGATCTGGTCATTCTGAGGGGCAGATAAGCAGTCAGTCATTGGGCTATTCCAAATAAAACCCACACTCCCACTGTGGAAGATGTTATAAATATTGTCCATAGTGCGAGTATGAATTTCAAATGGAATGAAAATATTAGGCAATTTCATTTGAATTTTATATACCCTCTGAGAAAATTCAAGCTGAATCTTCCACAGAGGGAAGCTGAGTTTTAAACAGAGTTGGTCAATGCGCTTACCGTATTGTTTGTAATAAACGCTCCCCCTCTAATAAACGCCCCCCTCTAATTTTTGTGTGAAAAATTGACAAAAATGCAAACATTTTCATGCTATATCGTGTGAGTAAGCTTAAAAACTTGCATCAGTCATGTCAATTTTGTCAGTGACGATCGCAAATTGCATGGACAAAACCTATTATGACTCGCACTTCCATCCATCCCATTGCCTAAATATGGTAGAATTTCACCAGATTCTTGCTTGATGATGCACTTACGGGTGTAATTTTGATGTATTTACCACGAAAATGATATTTTCCATGGGCGTTGCCATAATACTAGTACCCGTATAGCCATAAATCCCTCTTTCTACAGGAGCACCATCGGGAAATTTAACCCGATTTTAAAGTTTTCTTCCCTGACAATTCACCTTCAATAAACGCCCCCCCCTTTTGGAAAAATGCAACGCCCCCGGGGCGTTTATTACAAACAATACGGTATTCATACTTCCATGGACTGTACACCAATCTTTCACATGGGGAGTGTGGGCTTTAAATGGATTAGCCATTTACATTCAATTTCAGTCTTTCCATCACAATTTCACCTGAAAATATTTTTCTCATGGAAGTTGATATGATTGCAATAATAGGAAATGTGTGTTCACACTCTGACAATACTGTGCAATATGACCACATCCAGATGGTCACTTATAATTATGTATGAGTATAGCTAGCTGACATCATAGAAATGTGCTTTTCCTGACTGCACATCCACGCTGCACTATTGCAGGTTTTGCACTAACATCAACTGATTACTTGGGTATTAATCCCTGCATCTAACTAAGTAAGCCGAAGATTAACTGCTAACACCGTCCAGCTTGCTGTAAATCCCCAGGTCATTTCCAATACCTGGACTACGGCTCTGGTTACATCATCACACCTTAAGGAGGCACACAGGATCACTAATTAGCAATTATTATTCACCTCATAACTCGAAAACTATTTATGTAAAGTATATAAAAGTATACATTTTCTGAACGGAAATGAGCTCATAAATCCATTTAAAATGTCAGTTTTGGGTCAAAAAGTACAATTTTCGAGAAAATCACAAAAAACGGCTTTTTTTGACCAAAAATTTTTGGTCCGCCATTAAAAAAATTATTTGAAAATCAAAAACTGTAAAACATGAATTTTATTAATTTAGACAAATAAATCTAGAAAGTGTTTTTTATTTTTTGAAATTTTGCCTAGTTTTTAAAATATAGGCAAAAAATCAGTAAAAACGCATGTGACCCGTGTTCAAATTTTTGAATCATGGGTGATAAAAAAAGTTCTAGGCTCTAATTAAAAAAAACGAAAAAACACTATCTAGATTTTGGCCATATCTAAACGTTTGACTTAAAAACTTACCTCAGTGATGCTTCATTTAGACGCTATGGCGGACCAAAAATGGTTAAAAGTGGTCAAAAGTGAACTTGCCGAAAATCGCGATTTAGAAAAATACAGCGGATTTTAGGTCCATTTTGAAGATTATTCCATAAATATATAATCCGGTGACTTGTGACGTTTGGTCAAGTTAGAAAATTAGAAGGGGCGTCCAACTGCAGCAGATTTGCATATTTTTGGTGATTTAGAAGGTAAAATATACAATAAGACAAAATTATCCATGCACATTCGGCAGATGTTTTATCCACATGGTGTAGCCATTTTATTTACTGCAGTCTTGTTTCCATGGTGCAGCAAAGCTTCCGGCAAGGTCGCGTCGTCGGCGTCGGCGTTTGAGGAGCGACAGAGGGTATGCATGGACAGACAGACAGGTTACTGTGAATAAGTTGCACAGTGCATGGTCGTGTTGCCCATGAACGAAACCATGATTATTTAGCACAATTTTGTCCTGTTCCGTATAAAAAAAGATCATGCTCTGTATTAAAATGTGCGGACATCAGAATATTAAAATTAGCATAGAATAACTGACAAGCAATTATTTTAGCAGATAATCAGAAAGTTTTATGAAATGAAGAATAAATTGAGACATAAATCATGATAATTGCGATTTCTGTTTTGTACTAATTTTCATAATTTTGCTTTAAAAATGCAATGTTTTTAATTTATCGGTTTTGGAGATTTTTTTCTTTTTTCTTTTTTTCTTTTTTTTTTTTTTTTTTTTTTTTTTTTTGGTGTTGACAAATATTGCATTTTTATGTTCATTGTCCTTTTCTGAACCGCAAACATGATGTTGTTACTACTCGTTGCTTTTTTTTTTTTTTTTGTGCTTGAGAGGCACCACAGCTGCCCGTCCGCGCCAAAGATAGGCATTTTAACGCCCGTTATAGCTAGGCCTACACCACAGGAATACCAAGTAAAATTTTAAAAGATTCTGATGTGTCGCACTACTCAATATTCCGTTTTTGTTATTGTAATTGTTTGTTGTTATCATATTTTATTTTTAACTTTTTACGGAATATCAAACACGTACAAAAGTCATAGGCCTATTATAGGCCTAAAGCCACAATAAAGTTGTAAAATATTTTGTACCGCATAAAAAGTGAATAAAATACAACAACAACAAAAGTGTGTCTGTTGTTGTTTTCAATCAAATAAACGTGTAAAAAGTGGGGTTAAAGTTGTAAAACGGACAAAAAGTAGGCATATATATATGTTAAGCGGGCAAAACACGGAGAGGTCACAAGAAAACTGAAAACACGGAAATTTATATAGCCTAACAAAACCGAATTTCAAAAGTAGAAAACGGAACACTTATGACTTTAAATTAGATTGTGGTTTATGCAGTAGGCCTACCGTATATAGACACCATTCTATAAAGAGCGTTTTAAAACACTGCATGAAAACATTCACGAAAAATGCTTTAAAGCAGTTTACCTTTTAAGGCCGTGTAAAATTAATATTTTGGTTCTCGCCCCTCCTCCTCAATTTCTGGGATTTGTCAGATTTTTTTTTTTTTTTAGATTTTTCAATTTTTTAGACTTTGGAATGATTTATGAAATCTTCATACATATAAATAAGTTTATTAGAGAACAAAAATAAATTACAAGTCTTTTTGTGATAATCTAGGGGGTTTATACATAAGAATTTAACATTTAAAAAAAAAAGAAAGAAAGGGCCTCATCGTTTCCTCGAGCACTGTTGGAGAAGACCGAAAACTACTGACAATGCTAATTTTACATTGAAAAAAAAAAAAAAAAAAAAAAAACACCTCCCTCCCTCATCAATTCATGAAAATCCTCTGGACGAGAACCAAAACATTAATTTTATACGGCCTAAAGTAGGCCTATGCAGAAAACATTATAAACGTGAAAGTTGAAAGCCAGACAAACATTGCAAATAAAAAGGCATTCGGCCAAAACATGCATAAAAAGTGTTGTAAAACCAAAAGCTTTTATCGCAATCATGGTATATGGTAGACCTAATAGGCCTACTAATGGAAATGTAGTTAAAATGGGTTATGAAAAAAGCACGCAATTTGCGTTTTCGATTATATTTCTCGTTTGAAATTATTATTTAGCATTAAAACAGTCATGAAAATGCTTTCTTAAAACATTCATGAAAATGCTTTAAAACTCGTGCTCGCTATGCCGATTTCAAATATCGACATTTTTGACAAAGAGTTGTAGGCCTATGCCTAGATGGTCGATATGATGTATTGAAATGTCAACGTTTTTGACATTGCGTTAATGGTCAATCAGGAGTAGAGAACGTTTGAAACGAATCTTAAATTCGTGTTTTAATAACACTTTGAAACATTATTCAGGGCCTTAGGTATCCTAATATAGGCCTACCGGTAGTAACTACTTGCCTATTTTTTATGGTCTTCAAAATTAAAAGCGAGACTGAAGCGACCGCAGAGTCTATCGTATCTACCAGATTGCGTCATCATTACAGGGCTAAATCTTACGGGTAACTACTTCTTACAGATAAATTTCATCTTTTCAAGTTCAGAATGAAACTTGAAAAACAAAACAAAAACAAACAAAAAATTCACTATTGTGTTCATATAAAAAAAACTATAATTTATACCACTATATCAGCACTTTTTTGGCGAAATTTATCGAGTAGGCCTACTGATTTTGGGACGGGGACGGTGGTTGTCTGTCGGCGCGAAGTTTCGCAATGCAATGGTGCAAGCTTTACCTACCTTGGAAGAGATCAATACGATAAAATACGGTAGTGATCGCGATTGGCGACTCAGCGCCTCAATCAGTAATCACCTCGCCCATCCAGTTTACCATGTGTGCGTGTCTTTTGCTTGCTATGCGCCGCAATGCTGGCGTTACGAGAACGCGATTTATTGCATGAAAACAATGATTTATTTGCTTTTGCATTTTGACGAATTTTTAATGAAAAGGGTCTTTAAAATAGCTTTTCTTATGGTTCAAATTTTAAGATTTCTTTAAAATCTATTAATGACAAGATAAAATACGGTTTGAAGATGACATTAGTGATGAAAACTCAATTTTGGCCATGTAACACTTCAGTGATCCTGTGTGCATCCTTAACAATCTCTTAGTCATACTGCCATTTAGGACATAATACTCTACAGTCATTGCTGCTCATTCCTTGGTTTTACAGGATAACATTTTGGAATTAAATTGGGTGTTAATATTATTTCAGTCTTGCTATATACAATTATGACAGCTCATGTGGCCAGTATACCAATATTTTACTAGACCATAATTAATGCATCCGTGAACACATGTACAAGTCTTCATTTTACTCTCACGGGAGAGCGAGTTGGCGCAGCGGTAGTTCCCTCGCCTTGCACCACTGAGGTCCCGGGTTCAAGCCCCGGCCGTGCCCATGGACTGTACACCAATGTATGTACATTTGGTTTATCCAGATTCCATGCTCGCTTTCACAGGTTTTCTCCGGGATCTCCGGTTTCCTCCTGCTTTCAAAAAATCGGTGATTAGTTATCAAAAACTTCCTTCACCCAATGGAATTTGGGGAGCTGCACAGATAATGGGTGTATGTTACAATTTAAGTGCGGATAGGTCTGCACCAAGTTCAGCTGCAACTGGCCTAGATGATGCGATCTGATTGTGAAGATTCACCATGGCAGCGAAATTACAGCGCTTTGAATCCTTCAAGACCTAGCTGGAAAAAGGCGCTATATAAATCCGAAATTTAGTTATTTATTTATTATTTCTCGTAATATCATCAAACATTCCAGGGTCCCCCCATATCTTTTTATGTCAAGATGACTGGTACAAATGTAATATCATTTCATTCTATAAATGGAACCATTGATGATTTATCATGCATACATCACAAACCCAGCCCTTATGACTTAATATTCCTGTTTGCTGCATTGCCCAATGATTTCCTGGGTATACGCAATGTCGATGAAAGAATCACGGCCAAAATGTGCGCAAAACTGGCGTCAACTGGTAAGTCAGTAGATATGAAAGCTTGAGACGGTGGCATTGAATCAACCCCAGGAGAGACGGGTCTTCTTATAACTGTGTTTAGTGATAACAAGTGTGTACTTTGGGAGAACTGAAATTGTAATTTCATTGACTTTTTTTTCTTAAGGCTTTAATTTGCAGGAAGTGATTCATAACGTAATACAATCTCATTTTACAGAAGTCATTTCAAGTTAATTTCAGCACATTACTTGTACAATGAGTTTTATTTATCTTAGCCGTGCATGCATGTGTATCATACTACTAGCATCTACTCCCAATTCCAGAAAAAAAAAGTAATTTTTTGGACTTACAAAATATCTTGTTTTGCCAAAATGAAACAATAGCTAAATCCTAATTGTTTAGTTAGTTTTAACTGGCTATAAAAGTCAAATTTTAATATTTTTGCAATTTGAGGAATAATGGGCCACAAACATGCAATAATGATTTTTTTCTTACAAAATAGTCACCAAATTCTAAGACTTGGCACAAGTCTAAGCATTCTGCAACTTGAGTATAATTTTTATGCTAAGAGTTTGCACATATTTTTCACATTTTATGTTATTTTTGATAATTGATTATGAAAAAGATTAGAAAAAATGTATTTTCCAAAATTTAGAATGCGTAACTTGAAATTGGTTTGTGTACAAGTCTTTGGGCTTGATTGTCAAAACTCCTAAAAATGCATGTTTTTGGCCCTTATTTCCAAAAACTGACCAAATATTAAAATTTGACTTTCATTGCCTAATAGAACTAAAAGAATTATTACTGTATTTTTCTGGAATTGCAAAGATTTATGCTAATGCAGCATTATATTTATTATTAATCCAATGTTCCCAGACCTAAACACAATAAATAAACAAGGAAACTTTTGAAAAGAAAAATACAATGAAAACATACTAGGGAATGTAAATCTGCCAATGTTTAATTGCTATTGTTATTGAGTGTTTCCTAGTTGGGTCTGACTGGCTTTTTGACTTTTCTGCCTGACAGCACACAGTACACAATAATGGACACAACATATATACAGGAGCCAGTGATTGGTATAAAATGGGGTAGACAAACTATAATAACATTTAACAAAATATATGATCCCTAACAGTGTTTTGCCTTTCTCTTTGTATTAATATTCTGAATATTCTGTTTTTTATTGTTTGTTGTAATTTGTCCCAATAAAAATATGCAAAGATGATACATGTATGAGCATTTTCTAAGCCACTAATTATTTGCCTACCAATCCAGCATGAATATTTGAGATATGTTCCACATATAGTACTCCTGGAGCATAGCTTGTATTAATGACAGTGTTGCTAACCTCTATATGATATATTCATGGTATCTATTCATAGAGCGTAATACGTTTAAGGAATCTCAATCTTGCTAACCAGTACAGCCTCTCTTTGCGTATATCTAGTTATTAATATAAGAATTTACAAACTTGTACACTTTAGTTACTTTGTTTGTTTTCTGTTGCTACAACATAAAGTCAGTTTTGGCAACCAAATAGGATTATAAAGAAACAAATATCCCTTTTTTTTTGCAATTAAAATACTGAAAAGCAAATTAAATCTAATGGTTTATATTTACAAAAGGTGACTAATACTAGTATTGGAGTGAAATGGGTATTACTATTAGGTCCTATGAGTGGTACCCGGGGTTTGAGTTGCTTTGAAAAATTTGTATTAGCAAAATCATTATTTAGGCGATGTTCTTTTCATATTAGCATATGTGGTGTGATCAAGCAAAATCACTCTGAAGTCAGTCATATTCAATTTTCACTTTCTTATTGGATTGTAATAAGCATTTGCAAAGCTACATTTTGCAGAAAACTCCATTGAAATAATTATTGGATTATGACATAATTATGAAATAATATTAGTAATAACTATGTCATAATTATGACATTATGTCCACCCATATAACGCCACATTAAATTGCCAAAATAGCCAGTGAGGTTTACCTTATTATATTGTAATGGACAAAACCTCTTCATGGCAATTATTACAGATATTATTTCAGCATTTGGGGTAAAGAATAACAAAGTTTTGAAGTAATATGTTTGATTTTAAGACAAATGCTTTTCCCCCCATAATGCCCTGTGATGCTTCATTATCAAAAAGGTGTCGATCAGAGGCCATTTGAAGGTATTTCCTTTTCTACCTCAACTTCCCTTTTCTACAAAGTGAATAAAAATACTGTTTCTTGCTGGGCAAAACAAAACTTTACAGGAACATTTGTGATGCCTGTAGACGATTCTTGGATTTGGCATATTTCAGCATAATATTGACACTATCATTTTCTGTAGCAGAGGGGTTATTACACAGGTTTATAGTATAAGAGAGAATGTGGTACAGTGGTAGGTCCTATCTAATTTGACTATAACCCATATTTTAGTTCAGGATTATATTTTAGTCCTTCTACAGGAATAAATGGCAAAACATAATAATCAAAACTCTTCGTACTCTAGTTAAGCCTGCTACAAATACACAAGTATTTATCGTGTAAACCACATTGTTGGCTCTAAAAGCGTTTCTTGTCTTTTGGGGTAAAATTCTTGCAAGAAAAATAAATAATTTATATGATTTTAAAAATACCAAACAAATTGAATGAAAATTTTATATCCATAAAGAGCTGAGGTTTTGTGTGTGTGTTCACTTTCTGTTCTATTTAAGATTTAGAAATGCATGCAATGTATGTAATTTTGCAGTGTTTTTTTTTGGGGGGGGGGTGAGGTGCATTTTTTTTTTGCCTCCAAAATTATGTATTTCTAGCAGGGCTAGCTCTAGTAAATAGAAGATGTAGTACCTTTTGTGAAAGCTTCTGTGGTTCTTTGGTCAGGTTTTGTCCTGGATACTGGTCTCATCAAGCGTGACACCAAGCCATCTGCATCTTCCTCATAATGCTGCCGACAGAAGGGTGAACAAAAGGTCAGAAAAAGAACAACCATGACAGTTAATTATCATCATAATATAAATCACTTTCATGTCTCAATGTTAATTAATGTGATTTCTTTATTAATTCCAAATACATATAAAGCAACTATCATCATTTTTAATATACAAAAGTAATATAGGCAATTCTATAACATGTACATGTTATGACTGAAAACTATAAAGACAAACCAAATTAAAACCTGTTATTATTTATTGGCAAGGGTTGTCTACAGTATATTCTCAGTGGATGTCTTTAATTTAATGGTACTAGACAGCGATAACTCCTGTCACTTGTGATGAAAAAAAGCTCACCCTATCAAGTAAATTGAGGATAATGTTGCCAAAGCTTTTTTTCAGCAGTTACAGGCAGATTTTATCATGCACATCCTTACGTTTTTTCATTATTTTAGACATGAACACAAAGTGTTATAAAGTGTGATCTTGCCTATTTCACGCAACATACCTTTATTTTTAAGACCAATTATAGAAAGACATTATTACAATGAAGAAATCTCAATACAACCTCTTCTTTAATACATCATCCCTAATTTAGATCCCAGGCTTTAACATACAAATTACTTACGTACCTAGCATGATGATCGGTTTTGTTACTGAATGGGCTATTCCAGTTGAAATCCATACACCCCCTATGGAAGACATGACTATAATCTCCCACAGAGGGGGTGTAGATTTGAAACAGGGTTACCTGACTGGGTAACTCCATTTGAAATCAACACCCCCTGTGTGGGAGATTATAGTCATGTCTTCCATAGGGGGTGTATGGATTTCAACTGGAATAGCCCATAATTACAAAGACATGAGACTGCACTTTCCAAAAATGGTTAAATAAAACTGACACACATACAGGCCTAGAAAATAAGAAATGTCAGGAGCATGGTCCAAAAAAAAAAATTTGGTGTTTGTAAGAGATTTTAGGTCAGAAAATATATGGAGGGAACCCTGTCTATCCTCTTGAATGGAATTTGAATTGAGAAACAAATCTTGGAACTCACAAATACTATTGCCACAAATCAAAAAATAATAATATGATATACATATGGATGTCTCTAAAACCAGCTCAGTATCATCTGACACTCTCTGAGATGAAAAACTAGCTCAGCTGAAACAGTCGCTTCACTCGCTATTCAAGGGGTGTCACCATGCAAACAGGGCTAATTATAGGATGACACAATCTCCTAACTTGCTGAGCAAATCAGGCATACCTACCCTAACAAGTTCTGGTAGAGTTGTAAAAAACACCTCCTCATCGATGGTCAACCGTCTTTGATGCTTTTCATATATGATGCGGTAGTGCTCCACTTTTTCAAAAATACAAACACACAGTGTGTAATCACCAGGGTAGTGTGTGCTTTCTCGCACTAGGAACAGCCCAGTCTTGCGAGGGTTTAGAAGTTGTTCTGCATCTTCTCTTGTGATTTTGCCGTGGAACCATCTGTGGGAGTGAACAAAATGGAAATGGACATGATTAGTAAATAATTGCATGGCACTTTTAAGATTTATAACCTTTGAATTCATCAACATAAGTACTCACACTGCTAGTTGGAGTTTGTAATCGGCTATTACACTTAATCCATACACCCCTTATGGAAGACATCGTGACCTTAATCTTCCACACAGGAATGATCTATATATGTGCATATTGATACGGTACCTCATTTGTCCAACTTTGTTTGATATTAACAACAGTGTTTTTAGAGAAAAATACCCAAATTTAAAAGTCGCAGGTATATTTGTATTGATTTGAAGCCAATGCGAAGATAATGCAGGGTCCACAATTCTTGCGTAATAACCAAGTGGGGTGTCAAGATGCACGTAAATAAACCATCCTTCTTTCGATGTTGAAATATTATGAAAATAATTATTATTTCTGAAGCTATGGGCGTATTTATAACAGCTGCATTACTTTTGTGCAGTCTTATAGAATTACAAAAAAGGTGAATCACGTCACTTCACTTTGAGCTGACATTCAAAAATAATTTCACTTATTAGAATATTACTACACACAACTAACCAAGCAAAGCATTTTCTCATTACCCAGCCCGTCTACAAGCCAACTCTTACCCTAAATCATCTTGTGCTAGCTATTTTTACCTCGATTAGATTACATTCAAGTCACATAACCAATTAAAATCTTGGATGTGGACTGCCTCCCAAAACTATACTGTAGTTCACTGACCAGGTGGTTTATTTTCTTTCTAGAGCCCAGAGTTAGCTGACCAGCACACAATACATGTAGGGCAGGTCCAAAATTTATTAAAGGTACCGTAACGATTGTCTTCTGCTTTTTCTTGTATCTTTGTTTGTTGTTTTCTTTTTTTAAATTGTTCGTTTAACGACATGGCTTAGTCTTACTATACCATTTTTTGTCCTGATGTGGCAATTGACGTCAACGAGTTGAGGTAGCTGTTCTGCACACACAACAATGCGGCATCTTCTTTCAGCTTGTGCTTGTGTACTGCTCTGAGCCCTGGGGTCAGTGGGGTGGGTAGGGTATGTGTATTATATTTTGACAAGGGTGTGCCGCTGGAACTCTGAAACCCCTACATATATTTAGGGATTTTCGTTACTTAAAAAATGGCTGATTTGCCAGTTTTTGATCAATTCTTTCTCAAATCAGGACCCATGTTTGATTTTTTTTACCTAAAAAATGGCTGATTTGACAGTTGTTGATCAATTTTCTCAAATTGGGACCCATGTTTAGAGATTTTTTTTCTCTAATCAGGACCCATGTTAAAAGATTTCTTGCAAAAAAGTGGCCCATTAGAAATGGTATATCTACATGTATACTTGACAAATGGTTCCTTTATCATAACTTATATTTCAAACAAAACAAAAACCTACAAGGAAAGTTAAAACTGAAAAGTGTTTCAGCTTTCTTTAGCATGTTGAGTTCTTTATAAACTTTTTTATGTTATAAAATGTACAATGTATGTCAATTTCACAATACAAACAAGGCACCTTGACAAATCTCTGACCCACCCCTAAGCTACACACCTTACTGTTCATGTCAGTTTGAGTTTAATGATTCAATGCTTATGCTATATGTGTTTCTTTTTTAACACATCATTCTGAACATGAAAAGCATCAGTACAACTGCCTGAAACAAAATTATGATATATAGATATCTAAATTAAGATAAATACCTTGCAGAACTTTTAAACTTATAAAATATGCCAAAAAGACAATAAAAGTATTGAATAATTTGAGAAACTGCTAAAGATTGTACACAGGGCATTTACATTTTCCTGTTCTTACAGTGCCTTTAAGATTGCTTTTCTTGTTTACTATATCATGACAGATTTCCAGGGACCCATGAAATACAAATCAGCTTCACTTCAGCTACGATCTCTAAGAAACTCTACAGGTCCGTTTATTTCATCCCAGGTATGACAGAACGATAGCCATACAGAATAATAATCAAAATATTGCTGACAAATGTATGTAAAATATTAGATGTACATTATAGCTTGTCAGTTGATCACAGATTGCAGTGTCAAATTTGTTTGGTTTGTTTTCAAGTACAGTAATGCATTGTGTATGTTTTATGAAAATTATGATGATTTTGTAAGCATTGCTGTCATGGGGGGGGGTATTTAGAAGGGCTGTTGGGAGAGTGATTTGATTGAATATCATGAAGTTTTTAAAGGGGGCCAAGAGTTCTGACTGACTGGGGAGCATGGACAGGTAATATGGACATGGTGATGTAAAACTAAGTCAACTAGCATCTTATTACTATGGAGTTTACTTGATGTAAAGAGTTAATTTTCTAAAATCACTGTTGTAGCACACAAGAGAAAGTGGGCAGTATGAAATACAGCACTGCCCCCCCCCCCCCAAAAAAAAACACCCCATAAAATCATGAAAATTCTGCTTTTGGGGGGAACCCTCAATACAAATGGCTATAGACCATTCCTACCATTGGTGTCCAGTTTCCAGCTATTGATGGGTTGAACATCGATGTCATGTACATGTATTATAAAATAATCCCAAACACTTTGTGGATGCATTAAATATGATCATTAGGCCTACCTAGCAACTATAACCAAGCATGTTTCTAAGTACATGTATGAATGTTGTACTGTATTGCCCACTTCATAAGGTGGATGGGGGCTTATATTACACTGTATTGCTGTGATGTCATCAACCTAATGTGTCTACAGGACCACAATTATTGTATATCCAACAACAGGATAGAAACCCATCCAGTGAGATGCCCAAATCAAAGACCACAGACCTTCAATACAGGTGTTTGAAGGTTTTGCCTTGATTTTTTCATGACATCATATCGATTGTCACATCACATAGGGGCGGATGGATGACAGGTATAGAAGCACATAGCGACAGATTTAATAATTTTATTGTCACTTCAAGAAACACACACACTACCGGGTACATGTACAATGTATTGCATAGCAATAACAAGTCACTTGTTGTGATCATTTATCATGTCATGATAAAGTACACATAAAAGTTAGCTTTTAAGATTTGATTTTTTTGACTTGGGGATGATTTGAAGTGACCTACACTTGATATGAGTCTGGTATTTATTCCTAGCTATTATATAAAATGAGACACATGTAGCAGCCGACAAGTGCATCGTTTTGATATGGATGTACACATATATGTGTTATTTAATTGTCAAAAATTATGTCACTCTGTGAAACATTTCCTGATACAGCACAGGTAACGCCACTATGGTTTTTGCTGAAACTATCTTCCACCACTACATGTATGTGATGTGACCAACAATATTTGAAATTTTGCTAACATAATATTATATAGATGATTTGAAACTTGAATAAAATAGAATATGTTTCTCAACAAAATAATATGCATCTACAAGGAATCCACCAAAATATTATTAATTTTATTAATTATAATATTTCAAATTAACAAAATGCTGTAACATGTATTTAAAAACAATATAATACCATCCATAACCGAGCATGGTGTGGAAAAATAATTGTCTTTTTCAATAGTAATAAGAAAAAACAATGCTATATCTGATAGAAGGCAATTGCATGCAATCTCGAGGCCACATAGAAATGCCAATTCAATTACACCATACTGTTCCATATGCTCTGCTGCTGCCCAGACAAGATATCTTGCACTTCCCACAATGCATTTCTTCTATTTCAATTTTCTGTACTGATTTGCTATCTAGTGCAACATGGGTCAAAACAGTATCCATCCAGATCTTGCAAAATATGTATTTCTTGACTATCGGCCCATGTTTTATAGCCAGAAAACAAAGGGAACCTGGACGTACAAAGTAATAGTAGTGTCGTTTGTTGTAATGAGGTGGTGCATCATGTTGCAAAGGATTCTGGGAAGGGTCAGATATCTTCTCTAGCTGCTGCCTAAATGATCCAATCACATCTAGTGGACTTTGTTTTACAAAATTGACATTTAAATCTACCATATTTTACCTAATTAGCCCCCTCCCATAATAAGTGCTCCCTACAACATCTTTTTTCAATTGACAACTGTCTAAACACTCCCTTGTAAATTCCATCAAATGTCGAAATAAAAATTACCATTTCCTGCTTAATGATTTTGCTTTCAGATACGTTATATTTTTGCATAAATTTTCTCTTTTAGCAGCTGTGCAAAAATTATGAGACCTGGGGAGGGTAAAATTGGGCAAGGCAAGATTTTTTGGCCAGCTGAAAATGGGGGGGCAAGCAATTCTTGGCGCACACATTCATGGGGTGTTTTTTAAAATAAAAATTTAAAGCAGTACAGTTGCTTAAAATGCTACATCTAGACCACTAAGGTTTGCAAATTTGGATCCCCAAAGTTTGGCATGTGCAGGGGGGAGGAGGGGCAAAGATTTTTTTAG
The DNA here is from genome assembly GCF_039555335.1 of Amphiura filiformis. Lineage (NCBI taxonomy): Eukaryota > Metazoa > Echinodermata > Ophiuroidea > Amphilepidida > Amphiuridae > Amphiura > Amphiura filiformis. Next base: position 27,035,944 of record NC_092635.1, on the reverse strand, counting down.
CAGGCTAAGAGGGGGGGGAAAAGCTATTTTTTAGGCCAAGGGGAACAAGCATTTTTTTTGCTTGGGCATTTCCTCTTTTTTTATTTTACTTTACTGTCTCGAGGAAGGCATAAAGACGTATACTCTATGGTGTACCAGGATTACCCAGACAGGAATACATGTAGATGTGTGTGCAATTTTGAATCCCGTCTAAACCTCTGCATTTATGTACGGACATACATGTATTCTACTCATCTAAACTAATCAGTGTGTTCCTTATTCAATTATACAGCTCTATTCTCTGCCAATTCCAGTAATCATCTTTGATACTTTTTTTAATTCAATCAAATTATTTAATTTATAATAATTATAAGCATAAATCATAAGCAATTTTGATATGTGCACGTGGTGATGTTTTTCTGAATCAGTTTCAACCATTTCCTCTCTTGAAATTTGAATAACTGATGACTTTGACTCATTGATAAAAAGTTATTTTAAGCAAATGTGCTGTGACAATTTCCACACATTGGTCTTGTGTGATAAAAAGTTACAATCATGCATGGAGAGTTCCTCTTTCTCTAGTAAAATTTAACATAATACTTGTATATTTGTACCTTGTAATTTCTTAAACTCGTCACTTCTTGTTCAATAGGGATATTCAGCACATGAATCATAGACACCGTTTACACTGTAGGAAAGGCGCAGACTGATTACGATTTATTCTTGATCAAATTCAGTTGATTTAATTTGCTTGTTGGCCTCCACATCAAATTGATATATCTGGCTCCAAATTTTCTCAAACTATTTCGGAAAATAGCCCACTGTAACAAAATTTTCCCCACAAATTTGTAAAACTGCCAATTTGTGTAAATTTGGCCAAAAATTTGGTATTTGGGGATTTAGCGATCAGTCCAAATTTCTACGGTAATTGGTATATTGAGAGTGGATTCAAAGTGCCCCCCTGGCCAGGGCTCAAGTCTTTCTCCAAATTTAATGATGTTTAATTTGTAAATTGAACATGTTCACCGAATGTTTTTTCTTTTACAAAATAAATATACAGAGTGAATCAACCCTACAAAATGCAATACCATTGCATCTATAACAAAATCCTTGTGGGAAAAACATGACACGCAAGTCTCTATATATAACTTCACAAGTATATTAGTCCCCACTCCCTGACACAAATTTGGAACCAAAAAAACATAAACATGATTCCAAGCATTGGTGGCGTAGCTAGGGGGCAAGGGGGCAACTACCTTGTGGGCCTGCAAATTATGTCACCGAAGTCAGCAAGATGGATTCAATGCTGACATCAACATCAATCCATGGCATTATCTGCTGTTGATTTGCGAGTCTAAAATCCTACAAAGTGTCACAATTGTGAACTTTACACTTTGAGTTTAGGCCCTTGAGGGCCTGTAGATTTCAAGCTGAATGGCCCCTGAAAATTTTGGCTTATTTCAAACACTGACCATACATGTACACTTGGAATAATATTTCCATTTTCATATGGAATATGAAACTAGAAATCTAATCACTTTTGAGAAATCCATGTAATTCAAGAGAGACGGGAACCTTTTATGTTTGTGTCATATTCACTAATTAGTAAGTAATGTGACTGGCACACAAAGCATCAGTAGTCATGACAACTGAGAAATAAACAAAACAATCTAGTCCGATCTGATCTCAATTTGAACATCCATAGAGGGTTGAACATCCACAAGAGGTTGGCTGCACATTGCTGGAATTTGGCCAAACGAAAGTATAGTCTGTCTCATCTCAAATTGAGAGTAACGCTATGTTGGATTTTGGAGTGGCAGATTTGAATTGCAAGCGCTAACCTAATCCTGCGGAGCGTACACACATGCAAAGAACAGTGATTTGTCCGTACGCTGGTGACGCAACCGCATAAATGCACTTATTCATTTCGAATCTGCCAAGTCCAACGTATCGTTACTTTTAACTTGGAACAAGACATACTATAACCTTGTATCTGATCATAGTATAGACACTCTAACCTGATCATGTGAATCATGCTTCAAATAAAGCTGCTTTTATGATCAACATAATCATGATAATATCATATCAGTGCAACTGCACTGTGTTACATTCAGATTCAGAAGATCCTTTATGCCTGTTGATTTTATAAGCATGACCATGATACCACATGTCTTTGAAGGGGCTCTTTGATAGGGATTCTGACAATTTGCCAAGCAATATTTTGAGAGCTAAAACTTAAGGTATAAAATTTAATATTTAAGCCCAGACGGAAATAAAAGAAAATTTTGTAAGTCTGAAAAAGTAATGGTGGCCTATACAAAAAGACTGTGGATTGAAACAACACGATCTCTGATTGGTCCAAACGATTAGCTGCTTTGGTGAACCAAAACAAAGCAACTAAGGTTTCTGCAGGGCTTTCAGAAAAGAAACTGTTACAGTTCGATGACAAATATCAACGAATGTGCAATAACTTTTACAGAACAATGTACAAAACCAAAGGGACAACTCATTGTTATGAAAGCAACTGGAAGTGCATTGACATTTTTCATTTGATCATCAACAAATTCATATCCAGTCATTAACCTCATTCAAATGTATGCCATAAGAGGATATTCTAGATGTATTTCAGAAAGCTTAATTGAAAGAAAAAATTGGGATTGCACTAGGAAGTGGCATGCGTTTTGTGGGAAAAATTGCTTTGATTAATTTGATTGGTGAAAAAGTCAAGTTCATAATGTAGCTACCTGAAAAACTAATTATTAATTATACAGTATTCAAAGTAAACAGCCAGCTCCAACATGTTTTAAGTTAAATGTGTAGTTTTAACTATGAAATTCCTGACCCCCACCTAAAAAAACACAAGTTTCCACCTGGCCGCCCCTACTCAAAACAAAGTTTTCTTGGCCTTATGCACAGATGTTCAAATGTTGTTATCAAGTGTGTAGATGAAGGTCCAATATACTGATAGTAAATTGTAATTTCATATAATTTTAACAACCAAAGTAACTTGTTCCAATGATCACTTGTAACAGGCCTGTGAGTGGGCTTTCAAAAAAGAAACGGAAAATTTACCTACCAGTGGGGTTCTAAAAAATATCAGAAAATTTACCTACCAAACTACAGTACAAATTCAATGCTATTCCGTGTGTATTTCACAGACAATAAATTGAAGAATTATAAGCTTGCATTTCACTGCCAAAATGTGAGCGCCGCTTGACAAAATTAAATTTTATGTTAGCCATGATGTACCTCTCTTAATTCCATATGATTTTATGAAATCAAATGTGAAACTTTCGACAGATGGTTTGGATTGCAAATCGCTTACGAACAATCACATATTTCCCCACAGGGACCACAGCGCCATTTTTAACATAATTCTGATGGGCGCAGTTGCAAACAAACATATTACACAATGAGTATGGACGAGGAATCAAATAATATCACGATGATGTTATATATGACCTGTCAAGCATCGTTAATCTCATTTCTCAGTCGTTTTATTGCGATACACGTAATGCTATCAGAAGTACACAGACACTATTTTGATTTTTGATGTTTTAAAAAGCGGAAATTAAAATCGGTCAGAAAAATGAAAAAAAAGCGGATTTCCGCTCTGTAGCGGAGATTTCACAGGCTTGTTGTAAGTACAGTAATTGCCAAGTACACCTTACAACAAATTTAGCAAACACCTGTAGACATGTAGTGGACTATTCCAGTTGAAATCTATTATACACCCCCTATGGCAGACATGACCTTAATCTCCCACAAAAGGAGTATAGACATCAAATGAAGTCACTCATTCAGGTAACCCCATTTGAAATTCACACTCCCTGTGTGGAAGATTATAGGACACATCTTCCATAGGGGTTGTATGAATTTCAACTAGAATAGCCTGATACATGGAGTCTTACTACTGGTGCTCATCAATGCATACACTCACTCATATTTCATATTCTCACAGCGTTTCCTCTTCAATGTTCTGGTTTTAGGTTCCACAGATTCCAGTATGGAATAAAGCTTTCCTTTTTTCTCATGCTCACCGCTGCCACCGCTTATTCTCATTCTGATCCAGCTCGCTATCGACCAAGCCTGCGTCTTCGTAATTGAACCAGTCTGTAAGACACAGTAAGCTTCTATACAATGCATATGGGGTGAACATTTGGACTTGTCTGTGTGCGTGTATGTGTTCATGTGTGGGAGTCTGAGAGTGTTATGAAGCGAGGGGAAACAGTGTCTCACCGAGTATGATGAGGTAATAGGTTATTATTAAACAGACTTACGGCATGTCATCAAGCTTCACCCCTCGTTTGCCATCCTTGCCATTGACCCTGCCATCTGCCATAGTGTGCGTGGGGGATCAGCTACTTCCTGTGACCTCGGAGTCCATCCAATACTTAGCTTTGTTGTGACTGCAAAAAGACAGGATAAATACACTTATGAGTCTGGTGATGGAGCTATAACAACTGTACAGTGTAATTTAAACACACTTAAAGTTTAAATTGAACAAATTTTTCTTGACTTTTTTTGTACACAAAAAAACAGGAATTTAAGCTATCCCGACTAATCTTAGTACAATTTGTTTACCTGATTATTTGAGTTCATATTCAGTGTACATCATTAAAAGGCATCAAATAATAGAAAGAAAATCAGCGAAATGTTCAACATACAATGTATAATCAGGGTCTTCAGACAAGTGGCTGTCATTTTCACCAAACTCCTCGTCCACAATTTAACCTTGATAAACCAGACCTCTGTACCTTCTGGTGTTTCAGTCAATTCAAACAGCAATAGCTATTGCTATAGCCTTGATTTATTAGTCAGGTATTCTTCTGAGTTCACAGAACTTATTCAAGCATTATTTTTCAAATTTAGCAGAGTAATCTTGCTTGTCCCAGGTGCAAACAGCCTACCCAAAATGACAGGTGGATGGGTGGCTAGATAACACAGTGTACATTGTACGTGCACATGTACATCTAGAGAGCTTGTCCCATGCATTAGATATTACATAATACCTGATGTAGGTGCATGATCTAACCCTTGATCAGGAAAAGGATTTACATAGTCACACCACTAACCACATATTACATCAGGATAGATTTGATCAGCACAGCTATACATGTACACATACACTTTCATAGACTATCAAAAAGAATTATTGTCTATGCCTCTATTATGGAAGCCAATTAGCTTTTGTATCGGGGCATGGAATTCCCAATTTTTGTATTTCTTTACCCAAGGACTTGGAGCAAAATTGTACACTTTATTTTTTGGGTGTGGCCTTTCATTTCCTTGCTCTTTTCCTTCAATTCTGTTTTTCTTCAAACAGGCCAGCATACTTATTAAGCTTTTCAGATTGAGCCTGGTCACATCAGGATTTAAGCCTGTCTGGTTTAAAGAAATGAACAAACAGGCTATAACGCCATGGCCAACTGCAAGACTAAATGATCTAGGACCAGACACATTGAATCAACACAGAATTGAACTGAACATTTAAGAGACAGATTTAGCCATATTATTATGGGGAATCTGCCTGCCATTATTAGATTGTCACAATGAGCATCAAAAAAGGTTTGCAAAGTACTATTATCCGTTCCAACATTATTGATGTCACTTCTTGTCACTTTCAAAGAGGTACGTATTTAGAGTGATATGATGTGACAGGTGCCCTGTTCAATTCTTCAATACTATATTGATTACACATTATTTGCTTCATTGCATTTATACCCACAACTGACAGTGAGGGGGGACACACCCCCACATAAATTTTGGCTAGGGGGATGTCCCCAAAAAAAATAATAAAAGAAGAAAAAATAAGCAATAATTGCTCTGTGCATCTTCCTTTATAGCACGAAAAACACTATGTTTTGGGCCCAAATAGGGTAAAATTGCACAATTTTGTGCAAAGCGCGCACTGACCCATCAAATAGCATTTAACACAACTTCATTTGGGGCTATAATAGTCAGAAATTGAAATTTTTCAATGCTTGTCCCCCCCCCCTAAATTTTAATCTACCAAATTTGTTAGATCTTTGGATTGACTGTTTTTGCTGTTTTTGAAGCTTGTTATTTCAAATGTTATTTCAATATCATTACATGCAAAGATTCATGATGTTATCAATTTAAAACAATGGTCAATTAATTGATTTCATACATAAGGATCGGCCAAGCTTCAATGGTCGATTAAAAGATCAAACTAATTTGGTTCCATTGCCTTATTCAGGTTTCTTGCAGGGGCGTCGCTAGACCAATATGATTGGGGGGTGTACAGTATGGTTTGCCGACGTAAATTTTTTGTAATTTGTTGACCCAAATTTTTTTTAGCCAGGACGGCGCTCAGAAATCTAAAAAGTGGGGGGGTTAGGAGTCAAAAAATTTTCAAAATATTTTTTACAGTAGGTCTATTACGTTACAACAACACAATTTCAGTAACACATTAATCTGTTATATCGCTCTCACAATTTGCCGACAATCACACATACCTTTGACTACATTTGCCGACAGTCACATCTTTTTGCCGACAGCAGTCACATTTTGCCGACAAAATTGTGTATTGGGGGGGGTGTCACACCCCCCCCATACCCCCCTCTAGCGGCGGCCCTGGTTTCTTGCATTCATTTACAGGTTACCTACAACTTCACCATAAATTATGCATCTGAATGATAATACATGTAGCACATGTAGCACTGTCCCGTCAGCAGCATACATCTAGTCAGCTAAATTTTGTACAATGTAAATTTTACAATGTGTACACCCTATTTGTTAGCTTAGCAACCTCCAATCTTCAGCATCCCAGTGCGGTCTGTGATCCCAGGGCGATCATTGTCATCTGATACATTCATTGGTTTGACTTTATTCCCATTCTGTTGTTTTTTATGACAGTTGATCACTTCAAACTGATAACATTTTTATCACATCCTTATATACACTGACACTATTGATACAATGTGTATTTATTTAATTAAAATCTACCTGGTTGATATCACCTGTTATGGTACCCGATTACTCACTCAATGACATTTTAGTTTTGTGTCTTTAATAGTAGATTGCAAATAGCACTTCCTTGATTTTTGTCAATACATGTCTTTGTACCAGGGTTATAGCTAGCTAAATCTTAGTGCCGGGTGAAATTTATATGAAATGGTAAAAAAATTGAAATTTTGATAAGAAATTAAGAATTGCACATTTTTGTTCTGATTGTTCATTAAATTTGAAACATTTGAGACTGGAGTGCCGGGTAATTGGGCTCAAAATTAACTTGAGTGCCGGGTGGAAATTAAGAGTGCCGGGCGGGTCCGCCCGCCACCGCCCGGCATAGCTACAACCCTGCTTTGTACATGTATCACTATCAGTATTCACTCGGTCGGACATCCGGGAACATTGTCCCCTTCGTCCCCTTTGCACAAGCGCGCGCATAGCAACCAGCTCGAGAAAGGAGAACTGCACATGCGTACACTGGTTTTACAAGGCTATTTCCCCTTTGTGACGTCAGCCCGACCAAGAGAATGGTCTTTTGAAATGCATAGTTTTTGCATACATATTCATTTGTGAAACTTGGGAGGTTGAAATTCCTGACTGTTAAATTTTAAATGGAATGAAAATATGAGACCTGTTCCCACAAAATAAGAGAAAGTTGCAAATCTTTAGTTTTGAGTTATGGCAGATTATGGTACATAGTCCATCCCATATGAATATGTTCCGCATTCTGATAACTACACTTGCTGGCAGAGAGGAACAGCACTTGTTTTTACATTTCAAATGTGAATTTACGCAGCATAAGCACATGACAGAGTTGGGTTCGATAATTCAATTGACCTTTTATGGTAAATCCCATAAGCCTTTGCGAGTACACCTGAGAACCTGTCATTTGACGTCACCCCGATCTGCGCATATATTGTTATCGAACATCGCTTCTGCGCATTGTAAGTCGACGTGACGTCAAATGACGAGTTCTCAGGTGTACTCGCAAAGGCTTACAGGATTTACCGAAAAGGTCAATCGTCTGGCAATTATAACACCAGACCAGTGATCTTATTGGCCGATTAGCAAGTAAGTGTAAGCGAGTGACATACTTCTAGTGTAGCAATAGCCTGGCACAAATGAGAGAAGGGCTTGATTGCAATGTGGTTGCTGTTACTTTAATTTTTAGACCAAATATTTCGCTGTTGTTTTTTTTTGTTTTGTTTTTTTCGTGTACATACAATTATGCAACAATAAAACAGAACTATTCTGGATAAAATTGTTGAAAATGTCGTCAGGAAGCTGTATGACAGTGTGCATGTACTTGAGTTGAGTATTTCAACCTGCCAAAACAAATAGACAAACTCAACTAAATGCTGCACAGCTGATCTTTACTTTAGATGATTGCTCATTTGTAGTGAAACACCACAGTGACCTAGTAATAGAAAGTACACAATGGTTTCCTGTATTTCCCCATAATGTGTGAGGAGTGAAACATGTGGTGATTATTTTCACAATTATAGTTGTACAGTTCTCAAAATATGCTGTTTTTAAATTTATAAGATTTTAGTATCAAAGTTAGTCAATGTATAGAACTCTGTTATTTCATAAAAAAACAATGAATTTGTTATTAAAGGTCCGTAACCTCACCCCCCATTTTTCTCATTGTTGATGAGTTTTTGGTATCATATTTTTCTTATTACCATCCTGAAATTGAACTTTCAACAAATTCTACGGTCGCACTCCTCTGCACTCCTTATTAAATGACCATAAGGAGTGTGATTTACCGCACTCCTTAATCTTTAAGCTAACACTAGCACTCACATATCACCCGTCGCAAATAACCAAACTTTCAGGATTCAAATACATGTATGCTATACTAGTAAGCAAGATTCTGCAAACATTTTTTCAAAAATATTATAAGATAAGTAGTAAAAATGTACATGTGTTACATTAGGCCCTGTGACGTAAACTGACTGCGCATTTGGTGTTCAATTTTGATGGGGATTTGACCAGATTTCCATCTGCAATGCATGGAAATTAACAGAAATAATTCTATAATAACAGAGCCAAAATCTATTTTAACCATGCCTACTACTAACAAAGTAACAAAGTAATTACCGTATTTCCTCGAATAGTCGCCCCCTCAAATAAACGCCCCCACCACTTTTTTCAACCAAGATGTTTCAAAAATACTGATATTTCCATGCTATCTTGTGTAGTAAGCTTACCAAGTTGCTCACATGGTCGATAATAGCAGCAATAATTGGCGAAAATCTGTATCGGAAGCCCGGAAGTGAACCAAAAGTCAGTGTTTCTAGTTCATAGTTCGTCATTTTAGCATGACTTTTAAGCTTACCTAATGATTTTAACGGGAATTGTCATGCTAAAAATGACCTCTAATAAACGCCTCCCGTTTGGAAAATGCAACACCCGGGGGGCGTTTATTCAAGGAAATATGTGACCATCCAGCACAACTGAGCCCTGAAGTCGCCAATCATCATTTTTGAGATATTCAACCAAAATATTCTGCTTGAAATTAGCTTTAAAATGATGTATGAATGTCTATAGTACTTGACATTTAAGTAGTGAAAAATCAATAAAACAGTCAATAAATCCTTTGTTTCCTATTGTTTATTGTTTTAGTTCAATGGAGCATATCTCAATAGTGGCACTGGAGACATCCAGGCTCAGTTGTGGTAGATGGTCACATATGGTATGGAGTAGGCTATGATTTGGGGAGCCTTCCAAAAGGCCTAGAAAAGGCCAAAATCCAGGGGTTTCAGGCTGGGCCCCTGCTTGGGTTTCACCCCTGGACCCCACCAGGGGCCCTAAGGCGGGCTCCTGGACGTCCACCCATTTTGGGCTTCACATGCATTTTGACAATCACAGTACACTCATCATTCATAAAATAGCACTCCTCACAAGTCTGAGGTGTGCTATTTATCACACACCTCAATTTTTTGAAACTCAAAGCCTGCATGTCACGATCTGTTTACAATGTACGTGACAAACAGTGCCAGTGTTTGTTTTAAGTGGTAATACGGGAGTCCTGACGGCCAAAACTGCTACTTTCAGGGAGAGCGTGGCGCAATGGTTAGGGTACTTGCCTTTAGTGCATGAGGTCCCGGTTCGATTTCAGCGGTGGCGATTTGCTGGGATATTGACTTGGAAAAAAAAAAAGTCTGAAATTAATTGGCAACTTCTGTAGATTAAATTCAGACTTCCGCTTTCCCCATGGTTCATTTAGAATTGGGTAAATGAATCATGAAAGTACTCCATCCTTCGGAGGGGACGTTAAGCCGTCGGTCCCGTGTACAGAGAGCCATACCTGTACATGTATCTCGCAGCCAGTTTCGAAAAGAGTAGGGTGTTAACCCCTGACTGTTCCCAACCCGCCCCGGTGTTCAAATGGACCCCAATGGAAATAAGCTTCAATAGAGGCTTTCTTGGGTTATCCAGGATTGTCAAAACCCGAACAAATCAAATCAAAAACCCCTTGAGAAAATGTAACGCCCTGGGGGCGTTTATTTGACGAAATACGGTAGGCTATATTGCTGATCCATTAATTATCCTTTTTTGGTGCATTGTGGGATACAAAAGGGGGCAAATCAATCAAATTTTCTCCCTTTTCTATCCCACAACACACCAGAAAAGGATAATCAATGGATCAACAATATAGCCTATCCCCACATACCTAGTTTGGGCTCGATTATATTAGTCTGCACTGTGCAGATTTCTTTTCATTCGTACTTGTACTGTGTTTTTGAGATTGTATTATTTCACTGACCTATGGCCTGTGAGAAGGGAAGTTCCCTAATCCCTGCTACAAGACCTGGACTGGCCGCTACTTGCTAAGTGATATCTCGTCTAAGTCTATTCCAGAAAGTACACAAAGGTCACCTAGCCGCCCCAGTTTGAACCCTTATGCACCCGGTAACACGCTTCACCTGCAATTCGCACAGCAAGACATTTTAATTCAACCACAACCATCCAAGGATTGCTACAAATATTCCTTCATACCACGGTCCGTTACGGAGTGGAACTCATTACCAGAAGACACAATAACTATATCTGACCCAATCGCATTCAAAGCTCAGCTACAGCAGCTGTTCAAGTAATAAATCTACAAAAAAGCACACACACTGCAACCGGTTTACTTTTCCCCACTTGGGGTGTTGAACTGTATGAAACCAGAACTGCAAATGATCCACATCCACTGAACATTGCTTTCACGCAAAATATGCATATTTGGAACTGCGCCTTTGGGGTCGTGACAGGCTGACAGCAAAAACATTGTTTCAACGTTGTCTCACATGTGTTTGAGAAAAATATGGCAAGGCTAGTTTCAATTCGGGATTTCTTCGCGGGCGGGCGCGGTAGATATGTTCATCGCGATAAAGTTTCATTATCGCGATCACGATAATAGTCTGACAGACCACGATATTGCAAGATATTGACGCTTCGAAATCCAAGAAGAGGGAACTCAATAGGGAATATGATCAGAATAAATGGATGAGAAAATTCAAACCATTGCGGAAAGTACATGTAGGACGCCCATGGCTGCAGTATGAAGAGAAGCTAGAAGAGACTTACCCTATTTCTTCAAATAGTCGCCCCCCTCAAATAAACGCCCCCCACCACTTTTTTCAACCAAGATGTTTCAAAAATGTCGATATTTCCATGCTATCTTGTGTATTAAGCTTACCAAGTTGCGCACATGGTCTATAATAGCGTCAATAATTGGCGAAAATCTGGATCAGAAACCCGGAAGTGAGCCAGAAGTCAATGTTTCTAGTTCATAGTTTGTCATTTTAGAGTGTGTTTTTACTTTACCTAATGATTTTAACGGGAATTATCCTTCTAAAATTGACCTTGAATAAACGCCCCTTGGGAAAATGTAACGCCCGGGCGTTTATTTGACTAAATACGGTATGTGCTTGTTGAACATTGATTGTTTACGTAATATTTTGATAATAATGAGAAATCACAACTTTGGGGGATTTATACAGATGACCAAAAATGTTGGCGGATTACCAGATTTTATGACATGGGCATGGTCAGTGTTCGATTTACCAGAAAAAAGTTGCTTGCATTTGTGCAGGTATAGAAAATCTACCTGCACAAAGTGGAAGTAACTTGCACACATTTTAACCATATAAAATAAGAAGTTCGTGCCATGAAACTAATCATCTTTTTTACAGATGAAAAGTAAGGGATATTTATATTACTTTTTTGATTTAGAGGCACATTGTATGTTTCAGATTCCAACTGTGTAATTTACGACTAAAATTCTACATGCACTTGTGCAGGTACATTTGAAATAGTTACCTGCACAGAATCAAAGTCATCTGCATATGTGCCGGTGGTAAATCGAACACTGGGCATGGTCATCCGGCGGATGACCAGATTTTTTCCTTTAAAACGGATACTGAACAGTGCGGAGAAATACTTCAAAGAGAATTGCTAAAGTTATTTCTCTGGTTTCCAACCTTGAATAACAAGTAATTTAGGGCCTATAACTTCTTCTTTCAGAAAACTGTGACTGTGTCACTGATTTCTGTGACATGACAGTGACTGCTAATTGCTTACTTGTGTTTTCATTTATTAATATTTAAATGTAGTGAAAAATGATAACAAATGTGTAATTTGCAGTCATTTATGGCGCAACAATTTCTATGTACCGACGGCTAAGTATGTATGTGAATGCACATTAAACACATACACAGCAGCAATTGAGTTCCAATTATTGGAACTGTGAGGTCCCAGGCCGGCTCACCTGGTTCTGGTTCTGCTCACCTCCAGCTCTGTCCTCCCATTTTTGGGCATTTGCAATTCACCTCTTTTTATTCTTTTAGTATCATGGTACTCAGGTACACCCATCGAATGTGTGTCATCAGCCCTCAGATCGGCCCTCAGACTGTAGGAACCCATGGATTCGATCCATGTAGTACTCAGGTTAAACCAAGAATACTAATTCATATTAACACTTAGTTGTAGTAACTACAAATTTCGAACGTTTGAGGACTTGTTCTCAAGTTGTAGGTACTCCCGCAGGGTGCCTCCAGGGTTTTATTTTGGAAAGTTTGCATTAGTATATCTAGTAAAATACTCACTTTAGAAACCTATGTCAATGTAGGCCTATGTCATCTGTGATTGCTCAATTTATTCTACGCATCAGCTTTTGTCCAAAGAAATATTTAAAAAGATTGCTAAAGTTATTTCTCTGGTTTCCAACCTTGAATAACAAGTAATTTAGGGCCTATAACTTCTTCTTTCAGAAAACTGTGACTGTGTCACTGATTTCTGTGACATGACAGTGACTGCTAATTGCTTACTTGTGTTTTCATTTATTAATATTTAAATGTAGTGAAAAATGATAACAAATGTGTAATTTGCAGTCATTTATGGCTTAACAATTTCTATGTACCGACGGCTAAGTATGTATGTGAATGCACATTAAACACATACACAGCAGCAATTGAGTTCCAATTATTGGAACTGTGAGGTCCCAGGCCGGCTCACCTGGTTCTGGTTCTGCTCACCTCCAGCTCTGTCCTCCCATTTTTGGGCATTTGCAATTCACCTCTTTTTATTCTTTTAGTATCATGGTACTCAGGTACACCCATCGAATGTGTGTCATCAGCCCTCAGATCGGCCCTCAGACTGTAGGAACCCATGGATTCGATCCATGTAGTACTCAGGTTAAACCAAGAATACTAATTCATATTAACACTTAGTTGTAGTAACTACAAATTTCGAACGTTTGAGGACTTGTTCTCAAGTTGTAGGTACTCCCGCAGGGTGCCTCCAGGGTTTTATTTTGGAAAGTTTGCATTAGTATATCTAGTAAAATACTCACTTTAGAAACCTATGTCAATGTATGTCATCTGTGATTGCTCAATTTATTCTACGGCTACGCATCAGCTTTTGTCCAAAGAAATATTTAAAAAGATGATTTTTGAGTGATTTTTTTTGAGCAGCGAAAAGTCCACTCCACGACTATGTGAATATGGTGATGAATGCACGCTATATATAAAAATCGCGGCGACACATGTACACAGTCATACTAGCTCCTAGTCCTTGGAACTCACAGCCGCGCCGGAGCCATGAGTTCCAATTATTGGAACTATAGTATATTAACACTAGTAAACTGACTGTCAAGCTTTCAATGCTGGCATTTTTGTTGTTAATGAGGTGCAATGTTTTTAGTGTCAGTGTTGACATACAATTTTGCACCGGATTTATTGATATCGCATTGGCATGATTGGCAAGCAATGCATGACACTTGCATTCATTTCATGCAGATGCAGGTACATACATACACACGCTACTACTATTGATGAATATTATCATAACTTACCAAAATTATGGATAGTGCAATGGATGAATTTATTATATACACCTTGGATTATGCAAATTGACAGCTAGTTGTCGATTTTCATAAAAGCATCAACAGGAAATCAAAAGAGATTTTTCTACTTCCGCATACCTGTTTCACTGTTGTCTTTTTTGCTTGGACTAGTGTTTCTAGGTCTTGTTTACCTTACAATAGTTATATTTACAAGTTAAATACAAATTGAAACCAGTTCATGTGAATTGATTAGTGTGTCACATGTTGTGAAAATGAACTTCATAAGCTTACATTTTGTTTATCGTGAAATCTGACAAAAGATTACAATTATAAATTTATAAATTGGGAATAGGTTTTACTTTAACAAACACCGTTAAATGGGGTAAGTGTTGCCAGCTGTCAGTGGCATGCCTGTTTGTCATAAATCCCTAAAATCACAGACTGATGCTCAAGAAGCGCCGAGAGAAATCCCGTAAATAAGGGAGTGTTCGAATACTTTGGTAGGGGGGCCCAGTGGCGTAGCTAGGGGTGGGCAGGGTGGGCGACTCGCCCACCCTGGAAAAATCTGGGGGAAATTTTGGAGCAAGAAGGGGAAAAAAGAAAAAGGAAAAGGGAAAAAAAAGAAAAGAAGGGAAAAAGAAAGGAAAGAAGAAAAAAACAAAGGAAAAAAGAAAGAAGGAGAAAGGAAAGAAGAGAAAAGGAAGAGGGAATGGGGAAAGAAAGGGTCAAGAGGGAAGGAAAAGTAACAGAGAGGAAACCTGAATAAATAAAAGAGGGAAATGAAAAAAACAAAAGCCTAAGAGGGATGGGGGAAGGAATAGGGAAAGGGGAACGAAAGAGGGGAAAAACAACTTGATGCATGTGTATTGTGGGGAAGCAATTCGTGAAGTGATTCAAGGGGAAGTAATTTCAGTGAGTAATGGAAGGGGGAAGGAATGAGAGAAAGGGGAAGAAACTGAAGAATATGAAGAGGACGGAAAGAGAAAGAAAGGAACAGAAGGGGAAGTAATTTAATGGAAGGGGGAAGGAATGTGAGAAAGGGGAAGAAATTGAAGAATGTAAAGAAGAAGGAAAGAGAACGAAGGGGAGAAGGGGAAAATAATTTAAGTGAAATAGTGAATGTAACAAATCAACTCAAGAATATCAGTAGGCCTAATATTGTTTTATTGTATTGTTCTTACATTGTAAATTCATTTTTGTTTCCTTTCAGATAATTCTAAAAACAAAATTTTCACATAAAAACGTTACAAATGTATGCAAGGAGGCTTCTCCTCATGGTATAAAATGCCCAAAACCCATGAGCTTCCGGGGACTTCGCCCCCTGGACCTCCACTAGGGACCCTAAAACGGGCCCTTTCAGATAATTCTAAAATCGAAACTTTATTTTTTTACATGGCAATCTTTTCACATAAAAACGTTACAAAATGTATGCAATGAGGCTTCCCCTATGGTATAAAAATGCCTAAACCCCATGAGCTTCAGGGGGCTTTGCACCCTGGACCCCCACCAGGCACAGTGTCATCGACCCTATATCTTCATGGCAGGAATCGCCATGGTAGGTTAAATCCACAGCCACGATTAGCCATTTGGTTCAAACCTTTAAAGCTCTTTTAAACTAATAATTAGTCGAGGGACATAACTAAGGCTACTCACAATAGCCGGGTAATCGATCTTGGTTGTGCGTGATTAAGCTTGTATACCCCATTGAGGTCAATGGTCATCGACTTTATACTGCCTACAGTGAGTGCAGCTGTACTACACGCTGCACGCTGTAGTCCATAACAGCTCATAACAGGACCAACGCAATATAAAATGGTCAAATTTTGAGTTCAAAGCGCACGGCCAATTTTCAAAGCGCATTCTAGCGACTATCATATCTGTTCAACACGTATTTCCAAGTTTATGAGACCAAATCTGGTTTCTCGAAAAAAAAATCATGACGGGAGATATTCATTATTTTCTAACCCGGTATCAGAAGATTTTCGTCTGATATCAAAATCGTGCATAGCAATTCACGTGTATCGATCCCGTGTATTCATTTTAGTGTCCCTTTTGCACCAAATAATTATTAGCCAGGCGGTGTCGGTGTGCCAGGGGCCCTGGACCCCACGCCATTGGTCGCTCCGCTCGCTTTGCTCTATTTATTTATTAACTTGGGGGAAAGTTTTGGAGCCTTGCCCACCCTGGCAAAAAGGTCTGGCTACGCCCCTGGGGGGGCCAACAAAGTTTTGGACCCAAAAGAGGGGGGGAAGGTGTTAGGTATTTCAAAAGGGGGGCCAAAAAAGTTTTCCACTTTAAAACCCAAAATTTCCACACGCTTTGCGTGCATTGAGACTCTCTAGTCACTTTTAACATGAGCAAGTTTTGTTTTTTAATGCTTTTGTTTGACAAAATGATCAGGCACTTGTGTGCACACATATCTATTAATTAATATAACAATAAAGATGATCAGCAACATGCAACATCTGGGTTGGTATAGGAAATACTGGCATTTTTATCATAGAAATTTATATCTCTACAAAGTAGGCTACAAACATGATAGTGCATTAATCTGATCAAAAACTGGGAAAAATACAACTAAATCAAGAAAATATTGCAAATAAATTGTATCATTTGTCATTGCAGAATTATTTTGTTCACATGGACCCATGGGTAGATTTACCATTGTGGCCACAGAGCTCCACAGGCCCGCCAATGGTCTAGGGGGCCAAAACTGATGCCTGTGTATGTATGTGATTTTGACCAAATCAATCTCATATTTGACCATTTTAGCTTTTATTTAGAACTAACTAAAGAATATTGGGATTAGCCATGTTTCATTTGGCAAAACAGGATCGGATATTATTTTTTAAACACAAAAAAATAGTGCTGTATTTTTCTGGAATTTTTTTAATAGGGAGTGTGTAACAGGAGTACTTAGAAAGTGCCAAGCTTTAAAAAAGTTATCTACCTCAAGAGAACTTTTTAAACCAATGAAGTCGGATTTGATGTCATCATCATATTTTGTCCGACATGGGTCATGCGTGTATACAGTTTGAAATCATTTTTTTTTCTTACTCAGAACATCCAATGCATATGAAAATAGTTTAAACGATTGATAAAGTGGTTAAAATATATGTTTATCAGCAGGTCAGAGAAAATAGCCAATTGACCATATCGAATAAACTCAACCAGAACGTTATAACAATTGAAATGGCAGACATGTTGTTTCTAAATGACAGAGGGCAGGTCTCTAGTTCGATTCCACAACCATTCAATATAGGCCTACCTATCCAAATGAATTACCCCGTGGTACAGGGTTCGCAGGTTTTTGCCGCAGGTGGAAAAAACCGCGGTTTTAACCACTTGGCAAAAGTTTTGCCAGTTTTTGCCGGCAAAAATGGCAAAAACTAAAAAAGTGATTTATAGTTCAGTTTTTTCATCTCATTAACTTACAAAAATAAGTTCCCGAGTGTAACAAGGCCAGATTTTGTAATTATAAGCAATAAATTAAGATATTAAGGGGGTACTACACCCCTGCCCAATTTTGTGCTGGCATGTATCAAATTCAAAACTTTTTCATATAAGGACTTGATGAGACAAAAAATATGTTGAATGATTCATTAAAAGTTGTGTGTTACTGTTTATGAGCTTTCTGTGTCACTTTTTAATATTTGAGTGACTATATGTGAGTTGTTGCCGTTTTTGCCGGTTTAACCAGGCAAAAACTGGCAAAAACAGTTTTTGCCAGGTTTTTGCCACTTTGCCGGCAAAAAACAGGTTTTTGCCGGCAAAAACAGAACCCTGCCGTGGTACCTTTCGAAGGGCATAATTTTATTTGAATGAGGACGAGTGATGTAGTATTCGATTAGGTCTATACTATATTGTAAGCATGGGAAAAACAGAGAAATCGCATATTGGGAAAATAGCAATTATAGGGCTATAAGCATTTTATTTAGTACAAATATGCAAGAAAACAATAAGTTTACATTTTTCATCAAAATTTGATTACGACATCATTACAATGTGCAATCCTGGCGAAAAAGATCTCTGATTATATTTACCAATTCGGATTAAAAAAAGTTCTCTCGAGGCATAGATCATCTAAATAAATGATCTATGCTCGAGGTAAATAGCTCCATGCCAGTTTTAGAGCCTTGATTGGGATATAACCTTAAAACTTGGCAAAGAGCCCTGCCCTCCTCAAAGATAATGCGTAGTTGAACTTGAACAGACAACACCATGTCAAATTGCTATCTTCAGTAGATAGCACTTTTGATAATAAAGAACCAATGCTGCAGAGGCGTGTAGCCAGCGTTCTTGTTCGCGGAGGGGCAAAGTAAAAAATTTCTTCCCAGTTTTGTGAGCCTGTTAAAAACTTGAAAATAGTCGCAATTCTTGCGTTGTGACAGTGTCCACTGTCGCAATTCCAGATTGCAACAGTTCCAAGTTTGGCATACTGCCGTCACAAACTTACACTTGTTTAATCACATATTGCCTGCGCGCGCTAATGGTGACTATTCGAAACAGGAACAAAATGACCTCCGTGAAGTAACTGATTGGTCCGTGCTGTCCAGACCATACCTGGGGTTTACAATAAAATCTAGTTCATGCGTCATTTTACTGGGAATTCCCTCTCATGCATCATGTTATGCAAGAACAAATTGAATCATTTCTAATTTTGGATAGTTGACAATGTTCATTGTGTTGCACATTGGGAAAATCCCCATGATTAGAAAGTGAATATGACATCATATTGGGATTTGGGAATACTATACAGGAAGTGATGTAATGTGAAAGGTTGATGTATATAATTATTCTTGTGAAATCCCGGATTACATCATATGTTGTGAAGATGTGAATGAAGTAACTGACTATTAATAGAATGGGATTTTACAATGCTTGGTATATAATAATATGGGCATACAATTAAACACAGTTTACAGTGTTGTTGATGTGGGCTAGTAATAGTGTGCTTACAGTCCATTTCCATCAAATAAAGGAAATTGCGAACCAGAAATATTTTATGTAGTCAAAGTATTACTCTATACAGTAATATCTAGTTTACGTCAAAGTGCGTACCTCTTCCAAGAAAGGAATATTTTCTTCTGTCGAAGTTGCTGAAGTCTGGTTTATGACACAACACATCTGTCAATGTAAGTGGAAACAAGAGGACAACTGCAATGCAAAGCAGGTCTGTTATGATTAGAAATTGTGTGGAAGGTGAAAAGAGCACTATATTTTTGGAGATAGTCAACTGTGCGAGGATTATATGCAAAGGATATAAGTGGACTTCGCTGAACAGTGATCTTCACAGGTCAAGTTAATTAGGACATACATCAGAACTTTGAAATCAACAACACGAAGAAGGCTGCTGGCTAAGTAAAATCATTAAACATTGTGTATATTGATTCAGTGAGTGTATGCATTTTTGTTCACTCACAAGATTAGTGTAAAACCATACTTTTCTTTTGATTAAAAGATTCAGATATTGTTAACTTAATTAAACAGTGTGTTGTGCATTCTGAAGTTAAGTGAATTGGGGAAGGTGTTTTTGGCCTTGAGTCATTGTTACGACTCGTAACAGTATATTCACAAGTCTGACACCCTCCCTTTTCCGAAAACCAAGTTGTTATATTGTAAATGCTCAAATTTGTATTGTCTGGTGGCGCAGTTGTACTCCAACGGTGAGTCCAACCATGGAAGTACTAGTACTTCCATGGTCCAACATGCCATATATGTATTATCGGATCGGAGCATTGTTGGCAGCTAGGCATACTGCAGTTACTGTCCGTTTTCCTATACACAATACACAGTGCTCTTTCCCATTGACGCGTGACCTCCACAAATAGCCCTACGTTAAAAGTATGGGGATATGACTAGTTAACGTCGCTGTGTGAAAAATAACCGGCCAATATTAAAAGTACTCTTCTAAAGTTCTAGAAAATATAGTTTTTTAACATGTCCTAAATTTTAGCTAATTTAGATGTTTGGAAATATTCGTACTTTGGTGTTTTAGTTAATGTTATAGGTAATAGTACATTGCCTAGTTAACGTCGCTGTGTGAAAAATAACCGGCCAATATTAAAAGTACTCTTCTAAAATTCTAGACAATATAGTTTTGTAACATGTCCTAAATTTTTAGCTAATTTAGGTGTTTGGAGAGGGTCGTACTTTTGTGTTTTAGGAAGGACATGTAAACGACAGATAACACCAAAAATATGAAGAAATTATTTAAAAACCGTGTTAAGTCAACAATCATTATGTTGCTCATTTTCAAGAATGCTGGTTTACAAAAAGCACGCCATTGTCTCATTTCGTGAACAAAGGTACACATACCATTGTTTCCTTTCGTTTCCTTTATAATCGGTTACCCAACTGAAGCTATGAATACCAGCTTTATTGCGATATCGCACATGAAAACAGACACTTGTGCACAACCAGAGAAGATCCGATTTAATCAGTTGAGCTGTTTCAATGAGTGTTATCTTGGTTTAATAGCTTTTAATGAGGTTAAGTCCTGCAAAGGTCGAGATGAATTCTACTGTAGACATGACTGCATCATGGTGGGAAGCAATCAACGGGCATACGTTAATTATCTGATATGAAATAAACCGATCCAAAAAGGGAGTGCCATTTTGGTGGGGTGGAAAGTTTAAGCCTTCGACGTAAAAACCCTATACGGCTTTAATCCCGGGGGGGGGCACTTCCATGACAGATATGCATCATGTGCCTCGGGATAGACCCCTTTTCAAACCGGCTTGTACCCAATGACCCCTTTTTTGTGTTATGGTCCTACCTATTACCCAATGACCCCCTTAAAAAAAAGTCATGTACTCAATGACCTCCTTTTTCTATTTCATGCTATACCCAATGACCCCCTTTTAATTCCCAAATTTAGGTGGTATTTGTGTTCTCCTCCAGAAATAATGAGATTTTTCACATTTCCAAGGTGGCCAAGTTGTTTTTACGCAGTTTGGCACTTATTTATGTGTACTTAATGATACTCTTTTGGCAATCCTGTACTCAATGACTCCCATTTTACTTTTTGTTACCCCAATGACCATCCTTTTTTCAAAGTTTCATACCGAATGACCCCATTTTTATTCAGGTTGTGTACTGAATGACCCCATATTTTTGTAATTGTACATTTGACCTGAATGCCCCCTACTTTTAACATGGCCGAGGCACACCCCTGCCATTTCAGATAGGGAGTGCCCCCCCCCGGGGCTTTAATAAATAAAAAATGATTTTTTACGGAATTGCTTTGGTCTCCCTCTTCCGAAAAGTGGGGTGCACAGAATTTCAAAAGCGGAAGCACAAGCACTGTAAGAGAGGGGCCGGGAGGAGGCTCGATATTATCCCGATTTACTGGCTCCCGGATGCCGGCGATCCTGGCCCCATAGGCCTACTATACTGTGCAAATTTCTTTTGGGGAAATCTTTAAAGACCCCCCTCCGAGAAAAATATACGCGTAAAACAATTTTCACACTATTTGGGCTCCAAAAACAGGGGCATAGTTTTGTGGCCCAAATCGCGAGGATATGGAAAGAGCCAGTAGGCAGTGCATGGCGACGCTATAATACAGGGGGCAAGGGGGTATCCTCCCATTACACAAATTTCCCTTTTTGCGGCAATTTTGGCCAAAATTACTTGATTTTGCCCAACCCCCGGCCTGAAATCCACTTTGCGACCCCATGCCCCCCCCGAAAAAAAAAATCCTGGTGCCGCCACTGAGCCTAGAAAAGGGCACTGCCCTTGTCCCTCCCCTGGCCTTGGCTGTATCATATAGACAGTAGAGAGATGCACAATGTGAAAATGAAACGGAAACTATGCTTTACTGAATACAATATAGGTAAAGGAAGTAAGATCGCCTGATACCCTTGGTCTTCGGTGTTTAAAAGTTTCACACAGCCCAAACTTCCGTGTATTCATGTTTAGGAAAATATTCCGTCCTGTAGTCAGATAGTGGGCTGCATTCATGGGATTAAAATGAATGTTATAGAAATGGCAGGAATGAGCTACAGCAAATTGTGTTTTTTACTTGGCATTTTGTTAATGTTTCATTTCATCACGATAAACGCAGAAAATGTAACAGATGCTTCAACTTCTCAACTTGAAGGTAAGTTCTTTATCTTGTGAATATAGAAAAATAGGCCTAATGTTAATGGACGTAATCATTATTTTATGCCCGATTTTATGCTACTAGTAGGCCTATACTGATGAAAACCCCACACTGGCGGTATGAAACACTATAGACATCAGACCTTGTCCTCGATTTGTAAACATGTTAAATGCTAAACGTGTTTAGGAATTTCATGCCTCGTGTTTAGATATTAAACACATGATGTTTTGAAATTTGACATTGGTGTTTAGATTAAACGTGTTTACAAATCGAGGACAAAAAAATGTCTCTAGTGCTTTTGCAGTACATTGGATTCAAATACAAATTTGTCTAGGGTTTCAGATATAATGTAATGTATAATGCAATGTAATGTAATGTAATGTAGGCCTAATGTAATGTAATGTAATGTAATGTAATGTAATGTTATGTAATGTAATGTAATGTAATGTTATGTTATGTTATGTTATGTTATGTAATGTTATAATGTAATGTTATGTTATGCTATGTTATGTTATGTTATGTTATGTTATGTTATGTTATGTTATGTTATGTTATGTTATGTTATGTTATGTTATGTTATGTTATTATTTATTTATTTATTTATGTTATGCTATGTTATGTTATGTTATTTTATATGTTACTGCACATCAAACTTTGTTGGTACGTCTTTAACACTTCGAATCCAGTAATTGCTCTTCCCAAGAAGTTTACATTATACTCATATGCAATGAAGTTTTCTTCCTGTCATCTACAAACATTATTTAGATTGGGGCCGAGGAACGACCCTTGCGGTACATCACCTACAATACTACATGCAGTTACAACAGTACACTGTTTATTTATATCTATTTATTTGAATTGACAACAGTACAAAAAACTTGCAAGAACAAATAACATGAATAAGCAATCAAGCATCATCACACAAGAAGCTACAAGAAACACACAACCAAGTCACAGGATAATTTCTTACACGGTAAATAACCCTAACCATGGCCAACTACCAACTCATCCACCTGCAGTCTGCCTGCATCCATAAATTGATAAAAATACTGCCCTCAAAAACACTCAATTATCTCTTTTAAACTCTGAAACAAGCAAAGATTATCACTTGCGTATACAAAAGCGTGGAGAAAAATCGTAGCGTATAAAAGCGATAATCGAGTTTGGACGGTCGATCCAAGGGCAGCCAGCTGGTGACGTCAAAATATGGTGATTGGTTTTTCGCCCGTGCAAATCTTCGCTAAGAAACCGGAATATTCCAACAAAAACCGTACATTCCTCCCTTTCCAGGCATCTGATTTTCAATTTTGTGTGGCATTCTGAAGCCCACAACGTGGAACATTTGAAATTTTCTATTTCTTTGGAAATTCATAGACTGAATAATGAGAATCTTGGCGTTTTCTGCGGCGATTTTAGTCGCTGTTTTCAGCCTTGCAAATGCACAGGGTAGGTACACAGAATACATTGTATGTAAATCAAGTATTGCTCAATGCAATGGTGTGTGTCAAGTTGATAAATATATCTTGTTTTGGTAGAATTGACCTTGTGAAGTTGTGTACTGTTTTCATGTAAATGTCGAAAAGTATGAGACTCTTGTTTGTTCCATGTGAAGTAGGTTTGAAGGAATTAAGTTTGTTGAATTAGGTTTTAAGCTTATAAAATTTGCATTTTTATTTAAATTTAATTGTAATTCATTTTTTGTGTCAATTTCAACACATGAACAATCGCTGCATGCAGCGCAAAGTGTGCAGCCTGCATCTGCACATCTATTTTTTCCTGTATGCTTTTTATGAGTCGTATTTTTTGCGTACATCTTGTATGTACTGCTTTGAAATGCACAATTGATTGAGTGCTGAGGCGATCTGCTAATGCTGAGTGGAAATTTATTTGACCTACAATGTATCAAGTATCATGCTCTACTACTCTGTACACGTACGTGTTGTTACTAACAATGTTAGCTACGACTTCGCAACATCACGGTAGTACACGCTCGTCAAAGGTTTACAGCAAAATATAGTAGTATGTCATGATTATGATGATTGCCAACAATATCTTTTCATACATTGTAATTTGTATCATCATGTGTATTGATCAATCCAGTCGTCATATAACAACATGTTGCATGTTGCATGATGTTGGTATACGGTATGTTAAATAATGTTAGGATCAGATTGATAAGTTCTCAATGGTAATTCTGGTATTTGTTTTTGTTAATCAATTAATTTTATTTATTACCGGTAAATCTTTTTGAAGTTCATCGACAAAGATTTATTATCATGCTGTACTGTAATACCAAATTCTATTCTAGACGAGGGTGGGGAAATGTCATAACCCAGGTTTTTCTTGAGAACCCTAACTAGTTTTAAATTTGCACACGATACTTTCAAGGCTAGCTCCTAAGCTATATTCTGTTGATGTTTACATTTGGATGATAGTTATTTTGATCAGTCAAAACGTTTGTGTTTTATTTTAGAGCAAAATTATGTTGAATAGTCTAACTCTGGAATTGAGTTGAAAGTGCAATTTAACATCATTTTTGGTGTGATTGCCCATCTTGATCAGCTGTATTTACTTCCATTACTTTACACAGTGTCAGTAACAATGCTGCATTGGTTTCTATTTCTACCACTAGATTTCGAGTGCAGGGCGGGGGCGGGGCAAGCGACACATATTAATAAGGGCACCTCCGATCAAACTGGCTCAGGCGGTTAGGCCGGCCAGACGTTGGGGATAAATTGGAATTAAATGGATGGGCTCTGAGTAATTTCATGTTTTTGTAACTTTTTGAACAGTCCTGTGAGCGATAAATATTATAGGGGCAATGGGCATGTACATTATTTTAACTTAAGTGGAACAAGATGACAAGTATCACTTGTACATGTACATTGTAGGATATGTCAGCCTCTCGCCTTAAAAAAATCCAAACGATAAAAAAAGAGCAAGGCTTGGGATGAAAAACAAATCATTTAAATTATGTATATACATTGTACAATGTGACTCCATGTTGCCAATTTTTTTATCGTTCATTCATGTTGTATTGTTAAGATTAAAACTTTAAAAGTGAAATATCAGTGAATAAAAGTGAAAGAACCTACAAAATTTAACCTGCATGCACCTCTTGACTATACAAATCTTGTATCATCATGTAATCTTTTTTTTTTTTTTTTTAAAAAAAGGTGCACACACATGGTCTGTATTTTATGTTATAAATTTGTTTCTGATTGACAATGCCTCATCTGGAATTACACTCACTTTTTTCAGTCTTTAGGTTAAAATTTCCAATTTTCAGATCTCACGCATCTTTAACACAGAAGCTCGCGACAGTGTAATTCCTGCCCGTTCAGAATTCCATCATCACTGCATTATGATTTCTATGTACGGTACGCCATTTATTAAAAGCTTGAAACATTTGTTGTCTCTGAAGACTGCAAATGTACATTAGGTAATGATAAAGCGCACAATATATGACTAATCTATCATTTTGGTTCTGTCTTGCACCCCTTTTTTGTACGTTATGTACGTCTCTTCTCGTCTGCACTTAAATATGCACGGAGAAGCGAAAGACCGTAAGTATGCGTTTCATATTTTGTTCGTCCATGTTTTATCTTCTAAATGGACATGTTGATGAAAATGCTCAATTATCGTCATAACAGCCATTAATACTTACAACCCGTGCATAGCTTTTTGTTTTTTATTTAATAACTTGATATTCCTTCTTTACTTCTTTTTGGTTTGTTGTGTGCACATTTTAAAGAAATTGCATGGACAAACCTTCTATGAACTATTATCATCAAGTAGATAGCTGTGTGCATCAGTGTCTTAGCTAGCCATCTGTCTGCCTGTCATTTTGGATAAGGAGTATGCTAATTTAAAGCTTTTGAGAGATTTTATTGAAATTATAAGTTGATCCAGTAAAAAAAAAGAAAAAAAAAAAAAGGCCAAAGCAACATTATCTCAACTTTGAACTCCCTGTATTTTATAGAGGTTGTGCATGAGATTATTGATTGGCTCCAAACAAAGGATTTGAACCGGTGTCCTTCACCCTAATCATGGCGCAGTGCAGTCCATTCAATCAAATGTTGTCATCACTCATCAACCTATTTGATCGTAGTGCATTTGTAATGTGTGTGAGACGAACCGTCACGGTAGATTGCAGTCATGCCTTTGTTGAATGCATTTGAGTAGTCCGCCATATTTACGGTATGATACGTCATATGCTTAACCTCTATAGAAGTCTGGTTAATGTTTTCTAATATTCAGGCAATTTTATCAAAGTGACAGGCAAACCTCATGCAGTTTTACATGTGAGACACTGGTGTACATAAACTTTTCCCTCCCACCCATCCAACACAAGCAGATTACATGGGTAGTGGTGTACATTAAACTTTTCCTTCCCTGCCTCTCATCACAAGCAGATGGTTCCATCACAATTCAATCAAATACACACAGCATGAAATTTGAATACCTACGGTACTTCTTCCTGGTAAAAATGTACTACAAATGTACAGTACAATATTTTTGTTGCAAAATTCTATGTTTTGCTTTGGCGATTCCAAATATGCAACTTCCTCCCTTTCCATCCACACGCTGAGAATGGTTTCATCAATAATACATGTACATACCAGTAAACACTGCTATTCAATCACAACTTCCACAAGGCATGCAACTTTTTGTTGGTAAATTTTCGGTTACAATGAACTTTATGTTATTCACACATTTAATAGGAGCATGTCCTATATATCTGACAACATTGAACTTTTGTTATTTAGAAATTTAGAAAGTGTGAGCATGATAACTTTTAAAATTGAATTAATTAATTCATTTATAACAAGATTTTTGTCACAGTTAGTTTGAGTTAAAGTGTTAATTCGAAATACACAGCATCCTCCCTTCAGCCTTGCAGCTGGCTATTTATTATTTTGTGCACAGTGTTATGTCTTTCCATTTTGAATGTTTTAAAAAGTTTCACTAGAATAATGTGTAAAGCTATGCCCACTTGAATGAAACCGACAGCACGACCACCAGTGCCTTTATTATTGAATGTACTGTTTTACAACTGACATCATGAAAAATACCAAATGTCAACTAAATGTAAGTTAACAGTTACAAAAGGTAATTTTATAATTGATAATAAAGAAACAATAAGTAAACAATTAAATTCTGAACATAGAACTTGCAGGGCTTGCCCAATCCATTCATTCAAGTAAAACACACATGCACCCAACTATAGCTGTTGGCACATTATATACACTAGGCGGTTACCCGTATTTGGCGGTTCTCGGCTGTCGCGATTACCTGGCTGATGGTGACTCTGTACTCACCAAGTTTTATGCCCATAGGACAGTTTTTACTAATTTGACCTCAGATGACCCCTTGTGACCTCGAAATGACCTTCCAGAATTTGGCTCTAAATGTTGACTGTACCTACCATGTTTCATGCCCATATGACAGTTTTAGTAATTTGACCTTGGATGACCCCAAAATGACCTTCCAAAAATTTGACTCTAAAAGGTGACTGTACCCACCAAGTTTCATGCGCTTGATACGACATTTTTACTAATTTGACCTCAGATGACCCCTGAGTGACCCGGATGACCCCAAAATGACCTTCCAAAAATTTGACTATAAAGTTGACTGTACCCACCAAGTTTCATGCCCATACGATAGTTTTTACTAATTTGACCTCAGATGACCCCTGGATGACCTCAGGTGATCTTGGCCCACTAACTGAAACAAACTTATTCTGTCTGAGGTCCAGATGCACCCATCCACCAAGATTGAGGAACGTGGGACCCCTAGTCTCCGCGAAAATAGGTGGAAAACAGTTTTACTAATTTGACCTCAGATGACCCCTGGGTGACCTTGACCCGCTAATCAATACAAACTTGTTCTGTCCTAGGTCAAGATGCACCTACCCACCAAGTTTCATGCCCATATGACAGTTTTTACTAATTTGACCCCTAGATGACCTCTGGTGACCTTGACCCACTAACCAATACAAACTTGTTATGTCCCGGGTCAAGACGCACCCACCCGTCAAGTTTGAGGAACGTGCGACCATCAGTCTCCGAGAAAAACAGTTTTTACTAATTTGACCCCTGGATGACCTTGACCCACTAACCAATATAAACTCGTTCTGCCTGGGGTCAAGATACACCCACCCACCAAGTTTGAGGAACGGGCGACCCCCAGTCTCCGAGAAAAGAGGCGGACAGACAAACAAACAGACAGATGGACAGATTACAGATTCTGGTGAATTATAGTAAGATATTATGAGTACTGCTATCATCCTGATTTGCTACCCCTTAAGCCCGATCCTGACTCCACATCGCAGCGCAATCCAATGCTGCGATGCTTTTAAAACATCGCAGCATCGCGTGGTGAAAGTAAAATGTTCATTTCAATTTCATCGCGCGATGCTGCGATGTTTTAAAAGCATGTAGGGTCTGCATCTCTTTTTATGGTCATCCTGCCGAACTTGATTTTCCAGCAGCCAATCAGAAGCGTGCACGGCTGCGATATCGCAGCACGATGCGAAAAAGTTGAACATTTTCCAACTCCATCGCGGACAAAAATTTCCACTGTGCGATGAGAATTTTCACCGCTGAGCTCGTAAAAACCAGGCTCAGATTACAGTTTTTATAGCATTGCTGCATTGCACTGCGATGTGGAGTCGGGATCTGGCTTTACCCAGGTCATCAAGACATTTGAGCATATTTATATTAAGCATTGCTGAGTATATAGCCATTACAGAATCAGCCCCTGCCTCAATATCCCTGGTCAAACCATTTCAGAGCTATATAAAATGTATACATCATTTTATCAAATTTTATCAAATTTATTGGGTTTTTTTCATCATTGTACATTGTACATACATGTATGCAAGTATCTCAATAATTTACATTGAACCTCTAAATCTATGTTGTATATATCAGCAATGTAACCAGTGGCAACAAACACATAAGTCTGCTTCACACCAGTTGCAAATTTATAAAAAAAAAAAAAAAAAGTTTAAAGAAATGATTGTGTCATAATTACCTTTTACCAACAATGTTCATGTAATGTATATAATATTTCTTCTAAAATGTTACTCTTAAAAAATCAGAACAATTGGAAACAGGCAATAACTACATAAACCAAACAACAGATGTGGGCACAAAAACGGCCAAATAATGTCTGTCGGCTTACGCAGCTACCCATTTACTTTTGTTTATGTAGAAAATAATACAAAGCCACCAAAAGCCGAGAATAAATGCACAATATCTGGTATTTCTCTATTCAAATCTTGCAACATTTGAACTTAGTACGTTTTCAAGATTCTGTACGCGTTGGACTTTGGGATTTTGGATTTGAAGGGGTCCGCAAAGTGCCTGAATGCGTAAATATGCATGTTTTGCGCGTTAAAGTAAACCCTGGTAATAATGCATCAATTATTTGTTTAGGGTTGGGGAAAGACAACTACTTGTTTAGGGTAGCAAATCGTGCTATTTAAATACTTGTTTAGGGGTGCGCGTGATACCCCCTTTGCCAAGTGCTATAGTGCCCTCCCCCACCGCACCAATTACAATTGTTGTTCCTCCCCCACCGGACCAATTACAATTGTTGTTCCTCAGGAATTGGTCCCATCCAGTTCCAATTGTTGTTCCTCAGGAATTGGTCCCATCATGGCTGGATAAAAGAAGTTGCAACATGTCATTTTAATCCATCATAAAAAAGATGATGATACAATGTGATTTTATTATTGAAAATAATGTGAAATTGTGAATAGAATGCCAGTGTAAGGTAAGGATGTGTTCATAAAATCCTTAGCGGGGGTTGGAAAAGTTGAAGCCTTTGATGTCACAAAATTGGTTTTATTCCTGCTCGGATAGCGACGTTTGCACAGTATTTTGTGGGACCTGAGAGCACATCAGACACACCATGTAATGGTGGTGTTCAAGGTCACATACTGAGGTCATTTGAGGTCAAAATGTAAAATTGACTGAAAAATTAACAAAAAGTGTTTCATAAAAAATGAAAAAATATTTTTCATGTGAACATTTACTATGGGTGGTCATATCTGAAATCCGTCCCATTTTTTTAATCCTGCCACACATTGTTCTTTCCATCCCAAAAAGTTATTTATGAACACTTCCTAACCATTCTTTGTTTTTTAATCATTATTTTCATCTCTAGAGATTGTTTTCTAATCATAAAATGTACTCGGTGCTTAGCATGTACAAAATCATATAGTTCTAACATGGATTTTGTGGTGTAATTGATTAACTGTTGAGGACTGATGTTTGTTGCCATGGTGATGGCCAAAAACAGATGTGCTCAGTTCTGGCCATACTTCCACTTTATAAAATGTCAAATCAGTGGGGACATCCTGAATATAAATGATTTTTAAGGGGAATATTAGTTTTGTATCAGAGTTATTTTTTAACAGGGGTGTTTTTTGCACTATCCGGTTGCCAGTTTGTTTGTTTTATGTAAAGACAAAATAGTTTGTATGTGAAAACTGTTGCTCTGTGTGGAGACATGATTGGGTCCTGATGGGACCAGGCTCAAGCAAGATGTTCAAGCCAGACTAAAAATCCTTTCAGCCTTTGTTTAAAAAGAAGGTAATTCCAAAATCCAATCTCATCTGCAACTTTATTTTTTCTTGGAAAAGCTGAGAGCTATTTTTGCAGATTTTACAGCTGCAATAGTGCATAAATTTATTTGGTTCTTGGTTTACCACCCACACATGTATGTATGAATAACCGGTGGGTTAATAATAATATACACCAATTGTATCCAGTGCCGCCGACAAGGGCGGTTAAGGGGGTGTGTTACCATCAGGGGCGACGCTAGAGGGGGTATGGGGGTGTGACACAATTTTGACGGCAAAAATTGACTGTTGTCAAAACCATATGATTTTGTGCTCTGTGCTTTGTGGAGCACCATATAAATTTTTCTAATAATAATAATAAAAATGTAGAAAGCTATATGTGATTGTCCGCAAATTGGAAGATTTATATAGATAAATGTGTTACAAAATGGTGCCGATGTTACATAATAGACCTATTGTGAATGTTATAGTAGTTACTAATTTAAAAAAAATTGTCGAAATAAATTTGACCCCTACCCCCCCCCACACTTTTAAGATTGGTCTAGCGACGCCCCTGGTTACCACTGGGCCCGGGGTCCTAGGGGGCCCATAAAATAAAGAAAGAAAAGAGACCTCGTGGGGCACAGGCGTTCATTTTACCCCGGGGCCCCGGGCCCATAATAGCTCTCGGCGGTTCTGATTGTAACCATTGATTATGTATACAATTTGTACATGTATAGGGAATTAGCTCAACTTAACATACATGTAGAGTTGTAGACCCTTGTCATAAACATGATTTTACTTGCAAAACTTGGATTTACATGTCCTTGATATAAATTTACATTTTGTAGGCTTGATTGATTCCATACAAAATATCAGATTTATTGAATTTAAATACAAAATACTAGTATCAGATCAGATGTAATCATAATTGACAAAGTATTATATTTCCAAAATTCTCACCTGTAGTTCTCTTCAAGGCTATCTTCTTCTTTTCCATCATATATTTTCACTCAATTACTAGAAACTAAAAGATGACTCATCAATGATAAAACAAAAACACAATTATCATAATAATACTGACTTTTTTTGGTATAGATTAGATTATCATTTACGTCACATGAGTCCAGGCATTCTTTCTGGGTAGTAGTCTAGGAATGTGGAACAATAGCCATTTATGTAAATCTATACTTTGTAATCTCTTTCCAAGGAAAATGGCCACAAAAAAGTTAAAATATTGTCATCACCTAAATTTTGGCAGTTGTTGTATGAGGATCTGTGATTTTATCATGTGTAAATAGATGCTTCGTAAGGGACGCCAAATTAGATATTGTTCTTGGGCTAGCAAGAAAGAAAAAAAAAAAAAAAGTTAAAATATTGTCATCACCTAAATTTTGGCAGTTGTTGTATGAGGATCTGTGATTTTATCATTTGTAAATAGATGCTTCGTAAGGGACGCCAAATTAGATATTGTTCTTGGGCTAGGGAGTTTTTTATAAAAAAAAATTTGCCTCACTAATAAGTAAAAAAAACCCAAAATTTTCTTCTGCTGCCGCCCTCTTTTTGCCGCCCTTCTTCTTCCCCCCCTGCTTTGACCCGGGGCTGGCGCTAAACCCCCCAAAATACGCGCATGTTAATTATTAATTATCTATTATTTTCTTTATTTTAAAACAAGTGGTCGCAACTTTCATCAACCCGTTTGGACTAGGAACATGCATTTAATTATTTTACAACTATGTTTGATTTTATACATAAGTAATGGTACACAGTGTTCGAAATATGCCTCAAAATGGTACAGGCCAGCCAGGCTTGACCTTAAAAAGTTACCGGCCAGCCAGGCCGGCAACTAGATACCAGTCAGAAAAGTTACCGGCCAGGCCAAAAAGTTACAGGCCAATGGCCGGCTGACCGGCCCTATTTCGAACGCTGATGGTACAGTTACGTTCTTTGTTTATGCATCATTATAGTTGATATAAGCAAAGTCAGAAAGTAGCAAATGGAAGTCATTAAAAGTTATTTTAAAAGAGAAAATCCAAAATAAAAATAAAATAATTAAATATTTTGCAATTCTCTACTTTGGACGCGCGAGGGAAACAGGAAACTAAGAATTAATTGTAAAAGGCCTAAAATGAGGTAGCCATTCATGTCTATTTTGTAGATCGATGATGAAAATAATTAGACACTTTTGAGATTTACCCCTATTTTGTACATGTATACCTCAGTACCAGAGTCTATTTGGTTCCTTTGCTTACTTGCAAGGATAAATATCCAAAATTGAAACTCAGTACTTTACTACTTTTTATTACCAATATTTTCCTTTTAAAGTCATTAACTTATAGGCCCTACTTTGTTTAGAAAATACAAGGATATTCCCAGAATTCATGATAGGCAATGAATGATAAATAATAAAATACATTTTTATGAATGATTATTCATGTACAGTGTCACTGAATCTTTTGAAAAGCTAGACCTTTGTACATATAGGCCTAAAACTTCATATTCACAGTTCATGTAGGCCTACATTGTAACATTTGTTGTGGACCATTTTAATCATGCATGGGTGACTTGGTTTATTCGGTGGTTTGACACAATGGGAGATTTGTATTCCCTCTATAATCTAGTGTGATTGACCAGTGTATTTTGATGGTATGAAATTAAAGTCTGCACAAAAAGTAACTCAGCTGTTATAAATACGCCTATAGATTCAGAACTAATAATTGTTTTCACAATATTTCAACATAGAGAGAAGGATGATTTATTTACACGCATTTTGATACCTCATTCGTCAAATGTCATAGTGCTTTTACAGAAAAATACCCGAATTTAAAAGTTGCAGTTTAAATACAGCAATCAATGGTTATAATGCCAGCACTGTAGACACGTAAAGCCCGCCATTATCTTCGCGCTTACTGCAAATCAATACAAATAGCTGCAACTTTCAAATTGGGGTATTTTTCTTTCAAAACACTGCTGTATTGTCAATATTGAACAAAATTGGACAAATGGGGTATCAAAATGCGCGTAAATAACTCATCCTTCCTTCTTTTTATGTTGAAATATTGTGAAAACAATTATTAGTTCTGAATCTATAGGCGTATTTATAACAGCTGAGTTACTTTTTGTGCAGACTTTATTTTTTAACTAAAATTGTTGTATTTCAAATGAGCCAAAACAGTGTTGATCACTAAGCTTTTTACCCAAAGCAAAACAAGTTGGTATGGGATACATCACACTCATCCACAATCTATCACTTGATTTGATAGGCAAAGGGTTTATTTGGATCCTTGAATGTCATATTATGTTCATGACTGGGCTGTTGGTCATCATGTTATCTTCTTTTCATCAGCATGCATCTATAATTTATTTATATTGGCCACATCCTATTCAAAGCAAAACAAACATGGTCAAATGCTACTGTTCAACATTTACTGTAAAAGTAGGAATTTTCATGAGGTTTTTATTTTCACGGATTTCATGAGTGGACATAAAATCGCGAAAATAAAAACTCGTGAAAATAACCTTTTGCATTAGGTTTCTATTGTATCAATATCAAAACCGCGAAATTTAATTCTCGCGCAATCGACAAAATGTTCAAAATCGCGAAAATATCTTCTCGTGAAAATATTGACTTTTACAGTAATTACTCAGTCAGAATGTCACTGAGTATTATCATGCATGCATTGCATACATGTACAGTGTTTTATGAAGCACAGAGGACTTCACGGTTAATAGACACCCGGCAATCACAACATTATGCCTTATACCTGGGGCCTTATATGATAGAAAATTAATTATCAAGCGCGAATCACATGGTTTTATTTGAAACAAACTTAAATTGACCATAAAAACGTATTAATACAGTCGTTTCTCAACACGCGATATTCGAAATTCCTGGGTGCCGAAATTAAAAAAAAAAAAATTATTTGATATATCACAAAGGGCATTCCTCGTATTCAGAATGCAATTTGATGTGCTCTCATGTCCCACAAAAAAGACTATACAAACATTGCTATCCAATCCCTTAAAAGCGCTATAGGAAGAAAAAATATTTGTGTGCATGAAAATTTTGTGAATCAACAATACACTCTGAATTCTCATGCACGCATAGATTTCATGCCTTATTCAATTCTCGTACACATAAAAATATTAATTGTCTATCAATATGCATACATCTGGTCTTGATCGTCAGTAGGCCTATTATAATAAATTCATAGATATCTAATTGGGGCAATAATATGCTGAAAATTTGATTCAAAATTTGCATACAATTAAAAACTTGGGTGAATATTTAATTAAACCTCATTTGATTTGAATTTTTTTTGGGGGGGAGGGGATTCCTAACATTGATTTGAGTGTAGTTCGATCCATTAATATTGAAACTTTTATAATTTTAAAGGTTAAACCAGTATAAAAGTGGTTATCTTTTTTGTCCAATAAACACCAACATCATGTTCTCCCACTGATTTTGGTAAATTACTTCAAAGACATTATGTTATTGCAGTCTTTCTGTATTGTAATATTTGGAACATGGAACATCATCAATTGAATACCTGAGTGGAAGAAGGGCCCAATTCCCTTTTACAAAAATGAGTTGATCATATTTCGAAAGACCTGTACCGTTGCGATTACAACATATATCATTTCACATGTATGTTATAATGTATCTTCATGTACCAGTACTAAAAGTCCCCACAAGATGAAAACAGTCCGTCTCTTAAAACTATTCCAAATATTGTGTTCTTCGTTAATATCTCAAAAAAAGTGTTGATGGAGTTGGGCCCTTCTTCCACTCAGGTATTCAATTGTCAAGGAGGAACCTACATATATATACGTATGAGGCCCCACTGAATGCCATTTGACATGTAAGGAACTGTGGACATATCATTATTTCATAGTGAGATATTTTAGCGGTATACATTTTTAAAGATTTGTAAAGTTCCGAGTACTTCTGTTTAAAATGTAATTCATGGTTTAGAACAGCTCAGCACTCAGAATAGAATTGGGGAGGGTGCTTAGGGTGATTTCCCCCGAACTTGCCAAAATAGTTCTCAAAAATTAAATTACAGGGCAATTTTAAATAGAAAGTATAGCCTCATTGTTTCCCCACTTGTTTTTTCAGTTTCAATTTTTTTGCAGATTTTGCTCATCAAATTTGCATATTCTTTAATTTATAAAACTGGTGGGAAATTTCATTGCTCGGTTGTTATTTCATCCATTTGTGTATGACTGTATTACATGAAAGGTCATGCAACGCAGGTGTGAATTATGAATAGGATGTAATGTATGTACATGTACCGGTACAGCAAAAACCACTCCATGTTGTGGATACTGGATAGCAATCAACATTTTTAGATGATTCTTTCATATTATCTGCTTTCCTGATCGATCAATCTCATCATTTTTCTTTGGTCAAATTTGGTTGGTTATATACTGCTACACAATTTGTTGATTCCCAAAATAAGAAAATTTTAAGGGTTTTTAATATTGTGGTGTTTATAATTATCTTGGATATATTTCACTTTATGTGCTTTTTGATAGGATATTCTGGTATTTTAGAAGAAAAAATATTTTGAAAGATCATCAAATATGTATAGTACTGTATTATTCCAATTGATCTAGCTAGGTTTGTTTTGACTTAAATCTTCTGCTCCTTCCCATATTGTAACATTTGCCATAGACATACCACCTAGACTTATGAGTGCTCATCCCTTAACCATGGCAGTAGGTGAAGCCAAGCCACATATCCAAAGTCTTTGGAAATGAACTTGTGTCTCCTGTACAGTGATGTTGGTGCATGCCAGGTCATAAAGGGTATAACAATCCATTGTCCCTAATGCATGCATATACATGTATATAGCTAAATGTGGAATCAATTCATCATTTGATTTAGTTACTGGTGTTAACCTTTGCAAGGTTTTCAAGTATTATATACCTATGGGGAAAACAAACAAACAAACATAAAAAACAACACCATTGTTGTTGCCATGAATGTTTTTGGCACAGTTTTGGGATAAATGTTGGATCATGTTTGACTGCCTACTGGTATTCTTACCAGAAAGAAATATCCATGGATGATTCTAGATCAAAGAATGGGGGCTTATATTTGAAAGCGAGTATCATGCTCATTTACAAGTGAGGACGGAATGGTGTTATGATTGTAGCACTTGCATTTAATAGGTTCCCCCATATAGCGCTGTAACTTGTAAGTGGGCACCTGCATTGTCTGAGCCAGTATCATATAGGCCTACACAAATGCTGGATTCAGGTTAGGCAATAAATAAAAAAAGTTTTACGGGCCAGATGGATTTTGTGTGTGTTTTGGGACAATTTTTTATTTCACCAAAATCATGTAAAATCTGCCATTTTTTTGGTCCAAATTTATTGATTTTGCTTTGAAAATTGATGTCCCCATTTGTTGGTGTTTACAAGCCAACTTTATTATGAATTGATCAATGTTTGCCAGGTATTGTGTACATGAAGAATACAATTTCCCCCTCCATGAGCAACATAATCTTGGCAAAGTCTGACTTCTTCCAGTTGAATTTGTTGATTCACCCCAGGGATAGAGGCACACTAGAGGGGGAGGCACCCTTTTTCAAAATACCAGGACAAAATTGACTGTTGTAATGTACATCGTGACATCATCCTTTGGCCTGGTTTTAGGCCACAATAATTGTCCTAATTTTTATCCATTTTAGCGATAAATCTTTAAAAATTTAGCTTTTTGCGCATTTGTCCCAATAAAATCATTTTAGTATCCGCCTTGGAAATCCCCCTTGGCTTGATACACCCCTGCCTGGGGATCACTCACTAACTGATTTGCTACACACCCTAGGGGTGTGATTTTGGTAATTTTGTGCCCGGCACCCAGCGCATTTTGAGGCGGGTAACGGGCACCGAAATTGCAACAAAAAAATATAAAAAATAAAAAATAAAATTTTTTTTTTTTTTTTTTTTTCAAAGTTTTTTTCGGTTTTGTAGTGTCTCTGGACCTAGACCTAAATGCTAGGATCATGGTTGACCTAAATAAAAAAAAAATGAATTTTGCACATTGTTTTGCCCAATAAAATCATTTTAGTATCCGCCTTGGAAATCCCCCTTGGCTTGATACACCCCTGCCTGGGGATCACTCACTAACTGATTTGCTACACACCCTAGGGGTGTGATTTTCGGGTAATTTTGTGCCCGGGTACCCGGCGCATTTTTCGGGCGGGTAACCGGGGTTTTTAAAAAAATTAAAATTTTTTTTTTTTTTTTTTCAAAGTTTTTTTTTCGGTTTTGTAGTGTCTCTGGACCTAGACCTAAATGCTAGGATCATGGTTGACCTAAAAAAAAAAAAAATGAATTTGCACATTGTTTTGTAATTTTAATATGAAAATTGATACATAGTTTTCATGTCATACTCTATTAATGATATCAAAATGCATTCAAATTCAATGCATTTTGATATCATTAATAGAGTATGACATGAAAACTATGTATCAATTTTCATATTAAAATTACAAAACAATGTGCAAAATTCAATTTTTAAAATTTTTTTAGGTCAACCATGATCCTAGCATTTAGGTCTAGGTCACACTTTTTTTTTTTTTTTTTTTTTTTAAATTTGGTACCGGGCAGGGAATTTCCTGCCCGGTAATAGGATTATCAGGCGGGACTCAATTCCCATTCCAATATTTAAATATGGTGTATTTTTCATCATACGATGGGGTCGCCATCTTTTTAAAAATGGGGTGCTTTTAAAAAGCATCACATTTTAGTGGTTAACTTCCTGAACAGTCAGAAAGATGTTACTTTGATGGTAATCTGGAAAAGGAAATTAAATGAATATTAGTGAATGAAATGTAATTGAATGTTTAGTGTTAGAAAAGTATTGTTTTTGTCTTCAAAATCTAATGCTTTATTATTAACACCTGCTGCAGAATTAAAGGATTTAAAAAACTATGTCAAACTCGCCATAATTCATAGTTTTTATTGGTGGGGAAAAATATAGATTTATGTCTAGATGATTTGAAAATACTAGTGTAATGTTACCCATTTTTTTTCACACTTTAATGTTTGGTCCGACACCACCTTTCTAGTTTTACTATAAAGCTGGAAAAATCTAGTGGAAGCAAAAGAAAAGCTGACAGTGACATCATGAGACTGGGCTTGTCTCTCGAATGCAGGACCACATGCATATTACATTGTATATATATATAAGGCAAAAAAAAACAAGTTTGTTTCCTGTAGCGCGCGCATTTTTTTTTTTGGTTTTTTTTCACTTACAAAGAAAAAAAACCAGAAAATCGCAAAAAAATAATTTAAAACACTACTGGAGTAAACATTTACACATTACACAACAAACGAGCATAGTGAAAAACTACTGCAGGTTGAAAGGGGGTCATAAATTGTGTGTCGGAGAAACCCACTGTAAATTCCAATTCCAATTTGCAGCGAAAAGGTGTTTTTTTTCCATTTCAAGACGTGGAGATTTAAAAAAAACCAAAAAAAAACCGCATTTCGCATTTGACTTTTTGGACCTGCTACAGGAAACAAACATGTTTTTTTTTTGGCCTAATACAGAAATTATTATTTTATTTAAAACTATCAGATGTCTACTGAGACTTGCCTAATCATTTGGAAAATGGATTCTAATGTCAACTTGAAAACGAGTTTGGTAAAAAGCCTGAAATTAGCTCTTTTCCTAAAAAGTAGCTGTAGCATGTATGACACCACCATCTAGGGGTGCAAAATTAATTGTGTGCAATACATCATTTAGGGTGCACTGCAGAGGTGGTCGGACGCGGGTGAGTATCACTTGTATGCAACATCATATTTGCTGTGTTTCGTACATGCATGGTTTTCTGTTCAAGGCACATCAACATTGAAAAAGGAAAGAATAATCAGGAACTTGTTTTTTTTTTAATTAACTAAACAATGTGTTTATTTTGTTTTTACTCCAGGAGAAGATGTAGTCTTTGTGCAACCGCCCAGCCATACTGGACCATACGGGGAAGATTACACATTTGTTTGTAAACTCGATCTATCTGCCGGGCCACCACCAAGCTTGGTGTGGAAAAGAAATCAAGCCGTAATTTCAAATGATCCTGGACAATACATTGTGGTTCACACACCGAACGCGGCGAACAATTCAGTAGTGAGCAGGTTAACAATCGTGGATGCCCAGGCAGACGATAAGGGGGCATATGACTGCAGTCATGAAAATGGAAATTTAGGAGCATTTACTATAACATTAGATGTGTATCAAGATTATGGTAATGAAGTGAATGCTTGTTTATAAATGCAGAGATCCCAATTACAGTTTGCGTTTAAAGGGGGAGAGAGTGTGGAGAGAGAGAGAAAAGGAGGCAGGATGAAGATGGAGAGATATAGATTGAGAGAGAGATTGTGTGTGGGTCAGGGTGTAACCTGACATCACGCAATGACCATATGTTTCTAACAAGGTAAACAAAAGGGTCATTATGTGATGCCTACATACATCACACTCAAATGCAATATTAAAATTACCTTCATTATGATTGACTGGATTTCACAAAGGAGTTTCATGATTGATAATCACTAGCTATATGTTAATTTTTATAGCGTATAATATGTAAATCCATTGTAAAACTGCTCGTAACTTTTAATGATGAATAATTTAGGATACAATTTACGATTGGTTGGAGACATATAAATGAAATACACAGGCTCTGGTTAAGGGAAAAAGATACAAGTTTGGAACAATGAGAAAGAACATTTTATTGGCTGCTATTTCATCTAGCTCCCATTAACATGTAACCTTGCAATGGTCAAGTCATAACTGCAAAATGAAGGCAGTAAAACTAAAAGCTATTATAAAACAAAACAACAATACATACCAATATTTTTTGAGCATGTGATCGCTGTTTCATGATACTTAAGTATACAAGTGTCCGTCCATTGTTATTGATCGTTGTACAGTATATGTAGAAATTCCTTTTTGTTTGTGAGCACCGCAGTTGACTGCAGATGGTAACTTGCCATGTCTTTAATCGGAACTGTTATTTTAAAAAATACCTTAAAAAAAAGCAATGGCCCCTTTTGGAAAATGCAATGCCCACAGGGCGTTAATTAGTGCTACTACAGCACCGTATCAATTGTTTTTAGCTCCCTATTTTGTTTGTATCTCACTTTCTCAGTTTGCATTTTAAACCTGGTTGGATCCGATCATGTCACATGTGCATTGATATCCACCATTCTGAAATTTACAAGGTGAAATAAGTTACCCTGGGGAGTGGGGACGTCTCTCCAATCCCAAGGTTTGCTAGTCCAAAATTAAGGTTCGCAAATCCAGCAAATGAGTCACTACTCACTTGTTTAAAAGTTAGGGTTAGAGAATATTATACTAGTGAACTTCATACTAGCGAACCTTAGGACTTGCAAACCGTAGGATTAGCAGACTGAGGCCTAGTGGAAGTTGATACCATTCCACAGTGCTACAAGGCGGCCTATTCAGTACTGATTGGAAGTATAGAACCTGGTCACAATGCCGTAAACATTCGCCTTATGGCGCACCTGGGCTCCTTTGCCTTGGGGTAAATTTCATGTGCAAATACGAGAGCTACCGCCTCTGAAATCCCAACAAGAATTAAGGTTCTGTGCCCTTATTTGCTGGTGAGAATTTTACGGGAGGGCACTTTTCGGTTGTGCCTAAAATTCCACTTATGTCAAGAGAGCCCATAGCGCCATTAGGCAAACGTTTACGGTATGTGTATAATGATAAAACTGATTTCAAAGCTTGTGGTTTGTTGCAGAGGTTAAAATCGAGGGTGATACCGTCCTGGAAGAGGGAGTAGATCTTACCTTGACATGCAAAGTAGATGGTAGCGCCACAACCGAAGTGACATGGACGAAGGGTAGTGACGACTTGCCAGATGATGATCGATATGTGCTGAAAGCCAACAACACACTGATGATTATGGAGCCTGTTCTAGGAGATGCTGGAGTGTATACTTGTACATATATGGCTAATAATATGGAATTTGCTGCCAATGTCACAGTTGGAGGTAACTATACATTGCATGTTTGGAATGGTGTTTCAATAGTGTGATGACACCAGTCATCATGGAGGGGTAATGGTTGTAACAACCCTTCAGGTTTATAGATGACTTGCAAATATTTTCAGATACAAGTGGTATAATGGAAGGATATCAAGGAAATGGGCCCTTCCCTCCCTCCTTCTCTCCCTCCTTCTTTCCTTCCTTCCCTCCCCTCTCCTCCCCCCCTCTCCTCCCTCCCTCTCCCTCCCTTCCCCTCCCCTCCCCTCCCCTCCCTCCCTCCATACCTACCTACATATCTACCTACCTACCTCCCTCCCTACTTCCCTACCCACAATGTTGATATGATAGAGATTGAAAGCTTGACCGGTTGTAGCCGCAACCTGACTTGATCTTCATCAACAGTTTTTAAGGACATTCGCAGTCTTGAAGATGTTAGTATTATCAAGCCCAGGTTATACTACGTCCTGTTGTCAGTTCTCTCAGTCTACAGCAACTGCCTCTAACTTGGGACAGGAAATGGTGGGTTGAGTGCTTTGGTCCTGGGAACCCTCCCTCTCTAGCTGTAGATACTGTCAGGACATCAAAAGGAGTTTTTTTGCTTCTTCATTTAAAGGATATTATTTTGATTAATCGTTAACTATGGATTGACTTGAGCTAAATCCGACACTATCCTTTGTACTTCAAATGCACACAAGCCACACACACACATACCACACACATAAAGATATACTGCTTTGTTTAACCACCAAACAAAGGTAGGGTAGGTCGTTGAAGCTCAACGTTGTCTATTTTGCTATAGTTATGTGACATAGAAAAGCATAAGAATAAAGCCAAGTCTGATTTATATGAGATTAGGCATCCTACCAGTTGAGTCAAATTTGGTTCACACTTTGACCTCCCATCATGCCAATCTGCTTAAATTTCAGAACCACTGGATCTTACTGGTCTCAAGTCTGTCAAATACACAGAAGGTGAAAGAGCACGATTTGAATGTTCTAGTACCAGCAAACCTAAGCCAACCATTACGTGGACAAAGGAAAATGGTACCCTTGACGATGAACGGTTTGAAACGGAGGAGAAGATGAAGGGTCAAACATTTATCTCAACATTGCTTCTAATTGGCGTCAAGATGTCAGATCGTGGTAACTACATCTGTACAGCTAATAATGGTGTTGATGAAGCCACACATACAATCTTTCTGAGAGTAAGAGGTAAGCTTACCAAACTATAAAGCAATCAATACTGGTTTCCAGTGGTATTGGTTTCATAGCTGCAGGAACTTACGTGTAGGCAGATTTGAATGTACTGGTCATAAACAGAACATTCTAAAGTGAGCTTGAGCAGTTGATGGTGCCGTAAATGTTCGCCTAATGGTGCTATGGGCTCCAACTGGAATTCAAGACACAAACTAAAAGTGCCCTCCTATAAAAATCCCACCAGCAAAAAAGGGCACATACCCTTAACGCGGCTGTGTACTCTAGCCATTGTTTCTTTCTCAAAATTAAGTTTTTATGATATGTTTGTACCTTGTTATGTTTTTTATAAATACAAGGAATGAAAATCCAGATTTGTAAACTCCCTCTGCAATATTTTAAGGATTTTATTTCACTATTCCACTCGTGTTTGAAATTGAAAAGGAAAGAAAATCTTTGTTGTACCAGCAAGGTACACGCCACAAGAACAACTCATCGCGTTGCGTATCGCGCAATTTGTTAACGCACAAATACGCGACGCATACGCGACGCTTATCTGCATGCGCGGTGCTTCCATGGTGTTTCCATAAGATTTCACAAAAACCTAGTGGTCAAATGGCTCCGTTTTAGCTGATAAAATGTGGGTTTTTTCAAGTTCTTTCCCGATTTAAATATCAAGTTATGAATGGATTTCGCTC
Source organism: Amphiura filiformis (assembly GCF_039555335.1). Lineage (NCBI taxonomy): Eukaryota > Metazoa > Echinodermata > Ophiuroidea > Amphilepidida > Amphiuridae > Amphiura > Amphiura filiformis. Next base: position 26,992,066 of record NC_092635.1, on the reverse strand, counting down.
AAACTTCTCAAGGGGCTGTGGATTTACCCGATGTTCACGTAATATAAGTTACAACAACGAAAACTGTCACATTCTCCTGTGAGATTCGATGAAAGTGCAAAATGTGACCACTTTAAACTTCAACGGCCATTATTTCAATGTTCATTTTCTCGGTAAAATGACGATTTAGGTACACGATAACTCAATAAATACAGCATCTATAGGTAAGCAAATATGATCATCGTAAAAAGCATGATCGACTCAAGAAACGGTTTTCTCATTTTTTATATTTTGGTCTATTTCCGATTTGGGGCATCATTTTGTGCAAATAGGCGTTTTCGAATTTTAAAAGTTCATTTTGATGCCTTATATGGTCAATATCTCAAGAAATAAGGCCAATATCAAAAAAATAAAAAACCGTTTTTGGAATGGAGCCTCAAGATTGAGCTAAAAACAAAATAAAATATTTTGGAAAGAGTGTTTTTTTGTTATGATGTACCTAACAAATATTGCCAAAAACTCACTTTTTGTGATTTTCTTCAAAATTGTTGTTTTTACCCCAAATCTGTATTTATATTAAGATTTATTGATGTCTTGCCTTCATAAAAATGTATACTTTTGTATGTTTTGCGCGAATAATTACAAAGTTATTGCACTTTTACTACATGCATGTCTGAGAGTACACAGCCACCTTAATTCTTGTTGGGATTTTTAGAGGAGGGCGCTCTCTATTTGTACATGAAATTTACCCCAAGGCAAAGGAGCCCAGGTGCGCTATTAGGCGAATGTTTATGGTATATCCCTGCATGGCATATGCTGTGGTCGTTAGGGGTGTATGTGGAGTAAGCTCCATCATGCAAATTGAATTGATTTCATTTTGTAATGTGTTTCTTCTATGATTATATATTTAGATTTGTTCTTCTTTGCTCTATATTTCTGTATCTATTTATATTTTAAAACACTGTTCTGTATCTTCCCCAATCTTGTGTGCAGATCGTCTTGCTGCTTTATGGCCATTCATTGGAATAATGGCTGAAGTTATCATCTTGATTGCAATTATCTTTATCCATGAGAAATGTACTCAAGGAGGTGACGTAGGAGATGATGATGAAGATGATGAAGCTATGGAACCGTAAGTATTGCACAGGGCTTCATGCAGTCCTATATTTCCTATATTATTTTAAACTCTTCAAAGTTCCTATATATTGTTACAAAATGCCCTACAATTCCTTTATGTTTCCAAATTCACAGAATTAGCATGTTTGTTTTTCACTTTCATGAATTTTATGTAAAATTGAAAGTCTCTAGTAAATAATTTCAGCAGGTCAGCATGTAGATTTTTCTGCCCTCTAGTTTTGCCCAGTATATTGTTTATAGATATCATATCATTCCAAAATAATGCACAGTCATGTAGTTTTCTCCCATAGCAAAGGTATTTGATACCCACTGTACTTGACCTCTGCTGTCCTATATTTGACCTATATTTTCATTCAAAATGTTTCTATATTATTCCTATATTTTGTGCAAGGGCTGGCTTGAAGCCTTGATTGCATTGATGATAGCAAGCAATTTATAACACAGTATTTCCCCTACTCCTGTTGGTAGTGGATTTTGGGTAGAGAAGGCTTTCCTGAATTGGGTAGTTAGTTATATCCAGAAATTTCCTGAGTGGGATAGTTAGGTATATCCAGAAAATTGGTCTTATAGGCCAAATTTTGTACCAAAGTGGCAGAGTGTTTACACAATTGTACACATTTTTTGGCAATTTTCAAATTTTTTCCTACAATGATGAAAATTAGGCTATTTTTTCTGGTGAAAAAAAGCATGTTGCAAAAAAGGCTCATCTTTATACTGAAATAGACAAAGAAAACAAGTTATTGATTTAAAAGATGGCCAAAATGTGACCCATGTTTGTGGCACACCCCGGTTTGCTTATTTGTATTGTGTACCCTTGACTTAGCATTTTAGAATACAAAACACATATTTACTCTGCATAATTACATTTCTAAAAAACAGCTGTTTTAATCACAAAGTAGAGAATATATTTATAGGGGCAAACTTATAAATAGTGCATGTAATAAACTCACAACACTTGATAAAAAAGGAAAACTACAATATTATCAAGTTTGTACATTGTTACTATCAGTATACCTTCAAGGTTTTAAGCATTGTTTGTTCTGTTAAAGCAGGTTCAGTCGAAAAGTGTAAATACCTGAAGCTGAGGAAGAAATTTAGTGTCTGTAAAAAAGGTCAGGTACGCTGCTTTATAGTCAGGCGAAGGTCACAGTTCAGTGGTTTTATTGCCCTTTTATTCCCTATGATTTAATCAAGGCAGGTGGAACTTGAATTTTCAATGAATTTGTATGTAAAATTGTATTCCATCCATTTAATTCTCTGATATTTTGATAAAATTTGTTCAAAAAATATGATAGTGTGTTGTGGTATTTGGTAAATTATGTTTATGTTGACAGTATCCAGAAATGAAGCGCCAATGTCAGCGATTCATCTTAATTTGTTTTCAATTTCGCTTGGACACAAGATTAGGTTTTTCGTTGTTGGAAATAGTATTGTTTTTTCAAGATATCATGAAAGACAAACATGTTTACATTATTATTTTCCATTTTAAACAACACCAACAAATTTCTTCATGTCAATTCTATTCAATTTTATCCTATTTTAGCTCATTAACATTTTATGTTTATAAAAAATGTGGTTCAGTTACCTACTTTATAAAACTTTATCAAAGTCTCACTTGCTGTGACATGAAAAAGGAGTGGCTTTTTTAAGTGGTTTTTCTTCTTTTTTTTTTGTTGATCTTTGGTTATTCCTGTGTGCTCAAGGGAAAAATAAAAATAAAAATGGACAAGTAAGTTTGACTTTGCCATCTGGAGGGATAATAATATTAGACTTAATGGTCAGAGTAGCTGTAATAATTCCATTCATAAGGAACTTTTTGTGCCATGTCAAAATCTGACATCTCAATAATTCCTTGGGTTGAAGAACCTTGCAAGGTAGAAAATTGTGCAAACACTTGAAATTTTCTGATTTTTTTTCTCGAAATATTTCAATCAATATCAGTCCACTTTGGCTGTTTTTAATTTCTTTGTAGCTAAAAATGTTTTGAAATCTGCAAAATGCAAAATCTGGGTTGGTCTGGCCCTTAGAACAGGCTTGATTTTTCATCACTTTACCTCCTGCATTACCTCCCACCATTCCACTAACAGCAAAGACCTCAGATGGGGTCGCAAGGATATATTATAGATGCTAACACAGAGGGATATAATATTTTTATTTTAAAAATCTCGTGATTATTATTTGCTGTAACAGTTGGTACAGGAAGTGCTGCCGTGCCGGAGATGTTGATGTTGAAGATGATTAACAAAAATACTGGCAATATCAGGTCCTATCATTTTTTTCCTGCAACATTTCTTGCTTTGTTTTCATATAAAAGAATGTGCAAATTTGATGCCCAAGCTTAATACACCCAATAATGATATAATTATCCTTTCCATCCCATTGCAAAGACTTGTGTGTTTTGAAACATTTGTTTGATTATAATTAAAAATTAGTAACCAGTTAATTTTGATGTATCTATTTCATGTGAAGTTTTCAACTTTTGTGTTGAATTAAAATGGTTGCAGAGTTTAGTGTGTTTGAAGATGAATGTAATTCTAATTTCTAATCATTATTATTGAATAAATATAATTAAAAACGGAAAATATGACACAACATCCAATGGGGGAGTAACACAATACATATAAACAAAGTTAAAAACCAGACGTTTTGAAAAGACAAAAACTTTTCTTTCTCAAGGGATAAAATAAGAGACCTGCTCTCAGTATAGTGGAGACCAGCTCTGATCAAAAAAAAAAAAGAAAAAGACTTGAGTGGGTTCTGACAGGTGTGAAAAACCATAACAGCAGGCAAAGTATGGAGGCATAAAAAAAATTGACAAATATAACAGAATTACCGTGAGTCCCACCCCCAAATTTTTTATTTTTAAAAAAATTTTGTTTAAAGTTATTTACTTTTTCGGCTTTGGAGTGTCCCAGGACCTAGACCTAAATGCTAGGATCATTCATGGTTGACCTAAAAAAAACAAAAAACAAAAAACAAATTCAAGATGTTTTGTATTTTTAATATGAAAATTGATACTTTGTATTCATGTCATAGTCTATTAATGATTTCAAAATGCATTGAAAATTTTTTTTTTTTTTTTTTTTTGGAAATTCGAGTATAGTCCCATAAAAAAAAAAAAAAAAATGTTCACCCAAAAATGGGGTGGGACTATACTCGCGTCAGTACGGTACTTACTTTAGCGCATACATGTAATGCCCGATGTAATGCACATGTTTACAGCAGGTGTTTGATAAATCCAGCCGAATTCAACAACCAATCAGCAATATACTGCACTACTGCTGCATTGGTTTGTTGTACTGCCATGTTTAGTGGGATAGGCTTTTACGACAGGAGTTCATAACAATTAGTAAGTTTTAGCAGGTTTGCTGTCGGACAGGTCTAAACTGGCAAACCTGTTAAAAACTTACTAACTCCCATGTTAGATTGAGTAATTTTAAGTCTATCTTTACTCTTGAAATAAAACTCTATCAATACAAATGTTAGAGGTCCAGTACACATCCATAGAACAATGCACAATATATATAGATAGATATAAATCATGAGAAAATTATCAACTTATTTAAAAATATGATCATAAGTTTTGGATAAACGTGATGAGAGTATAAGAAAATTTCATACAAAGAAATAGCCTATTTGAATGATAAGGCTCATACACGTGTATAAGTAAAACACAATTCAAAATACTTTTGGTACTTTTCAATGCCTAAATGTGTGAGACTAGGATTTAGTGACCTTATATCACTGAACTAAACTACAGATTATATTTGTGTCCTGTATTTCTCTGACCTTGAGAGAGAAATGAATCAGCTTTGTTACATCAGGCCTATGATTACATGTATTGTATGTTATGAATGTGTAATACTCACTAACAGTAATAGTTTAATGCACTTAGTTTTCCCTGAAATATGAATGAACTATGAGACGTATTGTCATGAATCATCTTGTTACAACCTGGTACTATATAGTAACATTTTGATGATATTTTGTGTCATATTATTAGGCACACTGAACAATGTAGAAATATTTCTCATTATACCAACAACAACAAGAACAAAGTGACTGGTTGTCCTTTTGTTTTACTTAAAGTCTTATCACCATAGAGGAAAGAGATAAACAGAGAAAGTACCACCAGTCAAAGTCCCCGTGTATTGTATGCTACCAGTTCTCGCATATTCATGAGGGCCGATTGTTCGATCGTGCCGTGTCAAACAATCACACCAGCGTTACATGCCTTAGCGTTTACGCAATAGAGCGTTGCGTGCTTTTCACGATTACGTGATAAACTGTGATAATATGTGGTAATTGCGTAGCAGTCTCGCCTGTCGCATTTCATGGAACAATCAGCCCTCATTATCGGATGAGGCAGAGACTTTGACTGGTGGTACGCGCTCTGTAGTCCTCTGTGCTTATCACATAAATGTGCAGCAGCTGACTTCACTCACATGAAACAACCCCTTGATGGGGACACATTGGATCTTCCTATGTTAGATAATCGTCTCTAGCCTTGCAGCCTCTTTTCTCAGACTTATTGTATATGAGGTGGTGAGGTGACTAGACAGCAACAGAAACATTATACTACACATAATATGCTTAAAATTCAGTTTTCTGAAGTGATCACAACAACCTCTGTCAAAATTATTGTTTTTGACTGACATTACTTCTGGATGATTGAATAAAATTAGTGTAGTTTTTACCATAAGTATATTTTATCATCACCATTTGATGGCTCACATACCGTAAAACCTGGTCTACAAGCATATACAATTAATGCTTTTGATGAAAGCTAAATTAATCCAGGCGCCACCCATCAACAAAATTATCGAGTTTGAGTAAATAAATTACCGATACACGCATATATACAAACAAGTACTATTGTAAAACCAATCTATTGTATTGGCATATTTACAATTGTTTCATGTTAATTTAGCTTTCATTAAAAACACTATACATGTATGCTTGTAGAAGAGGTTTTACGGCTTTAATAAAACTACAAAGCTTGCCATTTAATATCAAAAACAGTGCAGTGATATTTTGAAATCCAATCTTATTATAATTTATATTTACCATTTTATCAATATCAAATTTTGATCTTGGATGTATACATGTACGTGTCTATCATGCAATGCACGTCACAGCTTTATGATATTGTCAACATGCCTGAAGGTGTTTCATTTCATCATCAGATTTAAATCAGCTTCAGAAACTTCCAGAGTTCCCAGAACAACCATTTGTCCTAGAGGAAGGGGTAATTTATTATATTATCCACAACTAAAATTTAGTAAAAAATTTGTTTGTTTTTTTCAAGTGTAAAACCACTACATGAATGAAATGGGTATCAAAGCAAAACATCAAAACTTGTAAAAACTTTAATGTATGTAGTATGTACACAGTCATGCAGTGTCAAATACAATATTATAGGTTCATTTGTACTTGCTTATACAATGTACTTAATCATTGTGCTTTTTGAGAACTCATTGAATTTAAATTACTATACCCGGTCATCATTGACCAGTGGTACCCCCGGGTCTAGAATTTCCACATTGGCACAACAAGCGGAAGTTTTGAGGCAAAAAAATAACACATGTCAATTATTGTTTCCTTATGACTATGAAGATTGTCCTTTTCAATATGGTTCCTTGTGTTGAACAGTTCCACATGTTGAATTAACAATAAGGACATTTAAAAGAAGAGGCCAGAATGTATGACAAAAGACCGTCCAGACGTCTTTGATTTATACACAATACTAGGTTATCGCACTCATCCTTCCTTCTCAGGAAGTCTAGGTTGAAACAGGAACTTTCCCCTGTTGATATTGGGTGCCATGGTAATTGTTCTATTGATCCGATGCTAAATAGCCTATGTCATTTTATTCATGCATACAAAAGAATCTAAATAGCCTGTGTCATGTTATACATAAACACAAAAGAATAGGCCTTGATACAGGACCAAAGTGCAGGGTCAATCACCTAGCTTGTCTAACGCTCTAATTTAAATTAATTTAGGGATTCATACTGATGATGTCACTAATTACAGGTTTAGAGAATAGTTTAGTATTGTTTTGAGACCAAACCATGTCTCTATTGCCTGATATAAAGGTGATAGCATTATTTTAAGTGGCGCCTTGTTGTTCCATGCAAAAATTATGCTATCTCTGTGTTATATCAGGCAATAGAGACGCAGCTGGGTCTCAAAAAACAATACTTTTATTCTCATAACAGATACTCATAAAATCATGTTTGCATGCAATTTATGGCTATTTTGATCAAGTTCAACCAACCAGTCACTCGCATGCATGAAATTGGCGAATCCATTCAATCCACACGGATGCAAAATACCACATGATGATAAACAAGATCACCGCGCATATAAACATTACGCGCAACAAAACGATACATGTCACCGTGCTGTTCAATACTCACCCAGATGTGGTCTATTGTCTCATATAATACGGGCAAGAACCAATGAAATTAAAGGAAAAATGACAACTATTTAAGAATAGCTTTTATTATCTAAAAATATAATTTAAAAATTATGTAAATTTAGTCATAGCGATATGAATTGGCAAACACCGGATGCGAGGAAAAAATGTTAACACGCTACTTATGTTATTTGTGTGTTTATTTGTTTTAATTTAATTATTTCAGAAAATTCAATTTACAAACTACATACAGGCTGAGTCAAAAAGAAGTAAACTCATGTTTGAGGGACTGTAACTCGAGATCTGTAAGGAATCTACTAAATATGAGAATGCCACTGGAAAGAGCAAATTCTACACGTCTAAATAAAAAAGGAATTGTTGCAATTGCACACAGCAAACTTGAGTTATACTCATTTGAATACAACCACCCATTTTTGTAGCTGCACACGGTTTCACTTCCCAAGTAGGGGCATACCTATTATATTGATTGGTAAGGCGCGATATTCAAATGCAAATAAAGTTCTGTGGCAGGTGTGGTTTCGATCAATAATTCCTACATGTTAAAGGTCTCTTTTCAAAATGAATTTTACCTCATTGCACTACATTATAATAAAACGGACCAAATGACAACATGGCACCACAATTTACCGCACGGGGGCACACGTTTCTGTCGACGAAGTATCATGACTAAGAGTCCCACTGAAGTTCATCGTCTTTTTCGTCTCCAATTTCCTACAGCTAACCGGGTTTCATGTAAGGGAGCAGTATATAAGAATGTGAACAAGCTCAATGTGCATGGGACACTAAGGAACAGACAGCCGGAAGCTTCAGGCAGACCACGAACTGCTAGATCACAAGTGAACATTGCTAGAGTTAGACATGCGTTACAGCAAGACCAAAGATCAGCTCAATCCTTTACCCAACATTCCCCAATCAAGCTTCTGCCGTATCTTTCGGAAAGACTTGAATTGGTATCCCTACAAATTATAGTACCGTCATGGACTTTGTTGAATATTAATTAAAAACAAAAGTTGTCTTTTCAACAATAAATCCTGTTAGCACTTTGCTGATTCGTCGAGATTGAAATGGATGAAAATCAATCAGCCGTGTGCAGCTACAAAAATGGGTGGTTGTATTCAAATGAGTATAACTTTAGTTTGCGGTGAGCAATTTCAACAATTATTTTTTTATTTAGACGTATGGAATTTGCTCTTTCCAGTGTTATTTTTATTCTTAGCAGATTCCTTGCAGATCTCGAGTTACAGCCCCTCAAACATGAGTTTACTTCTTTTTGACTCAGCCTGTACATGTATGAAAGCAAAATGCCATCCCTGTCTAACATGCCGTGTGTGTTTTTTATTAATTTGATGAATAATAGGAAGAATGTATTTCCTAAATAAAAACATGAATAGTTTGTTAATTAAAAACAACTAAGGCCATCTTAATTAAATCCTAAGTCTCATAGCTGCCGCCTGTGTTAGTAATATCGTGCCCATATTCCTCTTTAAAAATCAAGAAATCCATTTTCTTTTAACGAAAAGGCGAAATAAAACTTGAAATTCCTATTTGATTTCAAGTTTTCTACAAGTTTTGAAGTTTTCAACACAGAGAAGAATTTTTTGTAGCACTAGTGACTTTATTTGTCTACTATTCCAACATTTGCAATTGGATATACTTTCTGCACAAAATGCTTGTCCCAAAGCCTGTACTGACACATAAAAATAATAATAATATTAATAAAATAAATTTTAAAAACACATTCCGCATTAGGTTTTCAATTTCTCAAAAGCTTTGAGACTCATGATTTAATTAAGGTGGCCTAAGCACAAAGCAAATATGTATACAAAAAGAAATTAATTGCAATATGTATTGCAAAAACTAACTCAGGGCTGCCTTTGGATCATATTTTGTATCTGAACTCCATGACACCCCTGTTGCAGTAACATACAAACATGTATTGTTTGTCATGTAGAAACAATAACAGAAATCTTGCTTATCTCACCCCATTTGAAATTTATGTAGTCTCTAACTAATAAATGTTATTCGTTTTATTATGAATTGCACACAGCTATGATCCATTTAATAAATGTTATGCGTTTTATTATGAATTGCACACAGCTATGATCCCTTTTATGTTTGTTATGTAGAAACAATAATATACTTATTTTTTCACACCTCATGTGCTCTGTAACCATGGAAGTAGAACGACATGCATTTTTCTAAGAATTGCACACAACCAAACTGTCTTGTACACATTATAATGTTGATACCATCAAGATTTATGGACAGTAAAAACAATACAAGGTTTATGGCAATAGTCCAAGTATTAAAGCCCTTAGCCCAAGATACTGGTTTAAACCAGTGTGACAGTCCCACAATAGTTTTATGTACTGATGTTATCACCTGATCCATATTTAGGAGTAAACATGATTATACTGTTAGTGTTATGGTAAACAATGGGTTGTACATGTATTCATGTACAGAGAAAGGAAAATAATTTGGAATAAATAAGTTTTTATATAGCTAGAAAAACAGTATCTAATAGTGTAACAAATAGGCCTATGCTTTTCATTTATACAAGTGTTTTTATGTGACAGAGTCAAGTCCGATGTTTCACAGCAAGTTATTAAAAAGAATATTTGGTATTTTTGTGATGCTTCAAAGATTTTACAACATTCTGAAGTTGTATTGAATTTGAAATTATATTCCAGTTCCTAAGGTACGAATATTGTCTGGAAACGATCAAATACAAATGGTTGAATAGGTCCTGGCCATATTCCCCTGGACTCTTTTCATGTGGATTTATGGCAACCCAAGATTCATAGTGATATGTTAACTTCTGTTATGTCATACCATGGACCCTGCAACACACAATGCACAAGTTACCTTTAATCCAATGTTCTATATTTATGCACTTGCTGAATGAATTTGCTTCCTGTACTTTGTACATAATGTAACTGGTAGTGTACTTTCAATTGATAAGTAATCAAGCGGTCACTGAAGATGATTAAATACTTCACTTGCAATTAAGCAGATGCTTAATGCTTTATCATGTTATGATGGTTTAAGTGTGTAGCAGGGCCTTGTGGTACGGCCAGGGATGGCATAGCTCACTATTAATCATGAAGTGTTTATTTCTTATAATACCCAGTGCATGCCCTTTTTGGCAAACCAATGCCATTAGCACTGTTTAGAGCAGGCCTTCTCAACTGGCGGCGTGCACGCCACTTGTTGGAGTCAGTCGAAGTGGCGCACAAAGTGGCGCACAAAGTGGCGCACGGTAATTTTAATATTTTTTTCACATAAATCTTGAACAAAAAAGAGGTGAAAATACTCAATCTGGGCCTTTAAAAAACCTTAAAATCCATGAGCTTCATCACTACACCGTACCGCTATGCGCCGCTCTAACTCACAAAGTCCTCAGGCGCCCTTAAACATTATGGCACTTCATGATCACAGAAAATTTCCAGTTGGCGCTTCAAATAAACTAGTTGAGAAGGCCTGGTTTAGAGAATGAAATGCACATAATATTGAAAATTTAATTTTACCCCATGTCTTATAATACCGGTATTAATTAATCAGCAAATTGAGAAATTGAAATCCTTTGCAGTGTGTGATACATTTGTAGTGCTTGCATGTTTTGTTTTTATCCCTTGAAGCAGCCATTAATTAATTGTTTATTTTTTCCCAACAGAATCAAGGGTGGCGCTGGTGATGAGAAGCCTAATTCTGACGGTGAAGGCGACGTAAGGATGAGAGCCAGCAAGGAATGATGCCTACCTCCCGTAGATGTCCACTAGTTATTAGTATTAATTAGCTATGAAGTAATTGTGCTACAATTATCTGCCTTAACGATTGAAACGGTTACTAAAATAGGATGAGTTATGCCCATACTGAGTCTACATGTATTCAATGAGCTACTGATTAAATTTCAGTACACTTTATTGTATGTTTTGTACAAGAAAATACAATCTGATTCGGTCAGGGACCAATTAATCATTGTCAGTGACTTCATTTTACTGAATACATGTAAGCTTACTTATTTTGGGCTATTCCAGTTGGAATCCCAACCCCCTATGGAAGATTTAACCTTAATCTTCTACACAGGGAGTATGAATTTCAAATGGGGTTACCTGAATGGGTGACTCCATTTGAAATTTACACCTGTATGGGAGATTAAGGTCATGTCTTCCATAGGGGGTGTATGGATTTCAACTGGAATAGCCCATTGCGGCACTGTAATATGCAGCCATGCAAAAGCTGCATGATTTGCCATTTGCACAGTTGGAAAGCATTAATGGTGTAAATTTATGCAAGATACTGCAGACTATTAAATGGAACACATGTGCTTGTGTATTTGGGCTAGTCTCGTTGAAATCCATACACCCTTTGGAAGACATGACCTTTTATCTCCCACACAGGGGGGTGTAGATTTCAAATAGGGCCACCCATTCAGGTGTCCCCATTTGAAATTCACACACCCTGTGTGAAAGATGTCTTCCATAGGGGGCATATGGATTTCAACTGGAATTGCATAAAGTTAGCATGATTGTTATACTAGCAATTCCCCATAAATAATCATTAAATGTTTCTGAAAATATTGAATATCTTTCTAGATGTTGCAAAGATATGATATTTGATAGGTCGCAATGTTTTGCTAGGATTAACAACCATGTTTTCCAAACATTTTAAATGGAAAATGTATCAAATAGAAAGGCAGATAATTGTAGCACTCTTTGCCTTTATTTTTTCTGCATTGTTTTTTTATCCAACTGCCCTCTTGAAATAAATGTGCCACTGAATCAAGAGTTGTATACCAAAAAAAGAATGAAGACTTGTTTACACAAACATCCAATATTGTTGCAATTTTTTTTTTTTAAAAGAGCTGTTGGATATCAATATATAAGGACATTATTTTATTGGTCTTGTGTTTTTTAAGCATTTTTTAACAAGAAAATCGGGCTAGATATGCTGTTATTTATCAGTTAGTTTTAACTAGGGTTGCTTAATATTTGCTGCAAATGGTTTGACAAATCATGGCAACATACCGACTTTTATGTCAATCAATTCATTTGAATATGTCACTATACTGGGGTTACATAACTGTTGAATTTTACAAACATATGATATCCAATGCTTTTCAAGGACAGTGAATTGAACACGGTATTTCAGCTTAATTAATAATAACTTGCATATGTATGTGTTTGACATGATCATGTAACACAAAAAAGCAAACATATCAAATGCTGTGTAACAACCCAAGCTAAAATTAGCACAAATCAGCAGCATATTTAGAGAAAAGGAATATATTTTTGCCGCCAGTACTGAGTAGTATGCATTTTAAGAAGAACTGTTAATCTGTATTCTTGAAGGAAAAAAAATCATTTATTTTTATTTTATTAAAAAGCAGCAAGGATATCTATGGGTAGTCATAGATAAGTGTTGTAATCCACACTTGATGCAGAATACTATTGAAAGTATTCTATTTCTTGATAGATTTAAACTGCTTTTTGGGATAGTTGGAGGAATTTGTGATTTACAATATTACATGGGAACTGTATACATCTGTTTACAGCCCAGTACATTTACTATTTAAGTCTATAAGGCTAGTCACTTAAAACACAGATTGAGAATCTGTGCCTAAAATGTGAAGCTAATCCAGATTAAATGAAGATTCAGGATCAAATTTTAATATGGTTAGCCTGTGGTCATGCTAAGCACTGGTGTAAATATACTGTAATTCACTGGCGAAGTGATGTAATAACCGGATTAACTACCATAGCATTAGTGTAAAACAATTTTTGAACATACCGCACTTCACTAGTACGTTCACGCGGTACCTCTGCATTGAATCATATCATGCCAATCACTCGCACCTGTAAGATAAGTGTCTTTGAAAAGAACGGTATTGTATTCAATCTATGATTGCAGACATACACAGGTGATGAGTGCAACCTGCTTGTAGTGCAGTGCTAACTGTGCGATATATTGTTTCACCCTATTGCTATGGTAGTTAATCCGATTATTACATCACTTCGCCAGCGAATAGTAATTATCTAATGTTGTTATCTAATTCAAAAGGGATATTTGGAAATTGGTGTGGGGATTATGCACTACAGGGTTTGTTAATTGACATTGTGTATACATATGTGTATGTGTGTGTATTCTCCCAATCTGGTATCAGTAGTTAGCTTTTCCATGTAAGGTGGGGTTTATATGCAAACTGTATTAATGCAGACTAATGCAGTGTGATGTGGGTCAGGATGGAGACTGAATACAATGATGCACAGATTCCTATGTCAAAATGAAGTTAGTTATCTTGATCCCAAGTCCTTTCATTATATTATATAATTACGTAGTTATGATATATATGATCTCCAGTACCTCTTGTAGATCTCTAATGTACCTGCAGGTTAAACCAGCAAGTTATAGGATAGAGAGAAATTATATCTCATGCACAACATAAAGGACATATACTTGACTAGGTCTTTCAAAATACAACTCTTGTTAATCTTATGTTTAGGCCTCTGAAAATGTTGGCATTACAAAAAAAATCAAGGGCAAGAGGACAACTTAAAAATGTAAGAAAACATGTGCAATTTGACATAGGAATCATTGGTTGAAAACTAATGAAGTAAATGATAGCTAGTGTACATATTTTAAAATGTGATTTTTGAGAGCAACTTTGTTTTGTTGTCTTTCTTTATTGATTCCAGTAGTTGCAAGTAAAACAGGATTTGTAAGGTAATTATTGGACTTGTGCAGTCGATCATCAGTAAGATGGAGGAAAAGATTGCCTACTAGCACTATTTTCATTCAGAGATTTTGAATCGCCCTTGTGTATCCATATTAAACATTGGTGTCATTTGGAAGGCTGAGACTAAGCAAGTTCTCATGGTGGTGGTGTTATTAATACTACCACTCTCACTTTTCCATGATACATTATCAAAGTAGACATTCAGAAAATGTTGTACAGGTAGATCGTATGGATTGATTCAGACAAATACTTCTGAAGCTCATGTTTCTAGTGTATGTATAACATACCTGCTAATGAGGAGTTGTCGTGTTTGGTTTACATTTTCTATCCAATGTGTTAAAAAGTAATTAACTATGTTGAGTGCTTTTTGCTATCTTGAGTCAGTGACGCTTGCATCCCATTGTGCCACCTTTGTGTGCACATGTACATATAAGTTTAAATATGTATTGCAATTGTCCTGCAATACTTTGTTCAACTAGTTATGAGCGAGACCCATTGTGGATCGATCTAGAATGGCGTGCACGCAGTTGGGCGCAACACCTACGATAAATGTGGATTAATGTGCTTTTTTTGATGCAGGACTTGAATGGTTTCCTGAATTTATGCAGGACTTTATTGATATGTGTAGTGACTAAAACCGAGCTTGAGTTAAACAAAGTATGATGGAAAAGGTACTTGCGTCATTATCATGATAGAGCAAAAGAAATTACCGATTGGATCAGTTTTAAAAATGCTTGCCATGAGAGACATATAGGGTGTTCAAAATGTGTAACTGTCTATCTATGCCTTGTAATTTAGCAGACATTTTAAGTAGAATCAGGCTAAGTAATATGTATATATCCATAATGTTTGCATTGAAAATTTCTATGTGTGTATAATATGAAAATGAATAGTATACCATATTTAAAAGTTAATTTTACTTTTTATATAGATATGATGCTGTAGAAACTTGTTATATGATTTGCTTTGTTATCAGGTAGACAATTTGGGTTTTTTTGATTGAAAAGAGTTGATTTGATATAAGTATACAACTTATGAAGATTCCCCAAAATTGACCAAGGGGAAATAGCGATGAATTAAACATGGCTTTGTGAATATTATTGTTAATTTCAAAGGCTGTACTAGTGTGCATGTCATAGCTCATAATAACTGACTTGGTCAATGTTTTTGTTGGTAGAATATATTTATAATTTGGCAAGAAGCAGATATGGGTGTTTCATCATTGATGGTGACATGCTCAAATTATATACTGAAGTATGAACAAGATGGTCATGATTCTTACTTCCACTGCTTCAGCTTGGAAATAAATGTTTTTGTGATAATGGCATCTTATGATAGCATGTTATCTTTAACTCAGGGTCTGACTGGCCATTGTTCATATTCATGACATTGTTCATTGAGCTTCAGGAAATTGAAACTAACTCAATTGTTTGAGCCTTGTCCCATTAAGACCCAAGCATGTGCATGGAGGGTACCATTCAAACAAACCAAACACTTTGGCCCTTATGGAAATAAGATAATGCACACAATCCAAATTTGCCTTATTGATTTAAACAGTCACTCCGTGCAGAGACAAGCTTGGGTCCTGATAGGTCCAGGTCAAAGCAAAATGCTCAAGCCAGGCTATATCTCCTCTATAGTAAACATGCTGACTTATGTGGACAGAATTGAAGATGAAGGACATTGAAAAAAATGCATCTCCTAACAAATCATGTGAATAAATTTACCGTCAAAAAAATCTTAATCCAATCTCAACTGCCACAGAGGCATGTTTGCTCCCATTGGGCCAGTCATAAGATGGTTCTAATACTTTGCAGAGTTGTGGTTTTGTAACAGTATGCACAGGTTATATTATCAGGAGCATAATTTTACCAAAGCTTGTAGTGAATATAGTGCAAGATATGTGTATTAAAAGAAATAGCGTTTTTCTCACTCATGTAAGGGTTGATTAATCTAAGCAATATTAGAAGTGGTGGTCATTATAGTTACTGTGTAGTGTTACATGTAGATGTCCTATAGATATGGTAACCAAAATATATGCAAACAATTCTAGCCTCATGTGAAATTTAAGTGCATTTGCTTTTGTTCATTGTGTTTTTTCACATTGCTGTATCATATTATAAAATACTACATGTATCTTTAGCTATGGCAGATATATTGGGTTTTTTTCAAATCTATATCTCCATATCATGTGGATAGGTTTGGTTAGGTAGTATGTGTGGTTAAAGATTGAATACTGAAGGACACATAGGCAAATTGAAAACTGATTATGTAAATTAGAGTGTTATTGTTCAAACCAATATAATGTGTTGATGTCAGCGATCATTTATACTCGTACATTCAAAAATTGTACTCGACATAAACTTAAGGTTAATCTGCATAAAATTAATTATTCATTAGATCTAGTTTGAAACATTACGGCTGAAGTTGTAGATAACCAATAATAAATCCAAATATACAAGACTCGGCAATTTCTAAAAGAGACACATGCTTATTGGACAAAAATTTGTATTACCAGTCACTGTTATCTGGACAAATAAAATAAAATATCCATGTTACTGTGGAGTCTGTTTTTAGTGACATATTACAAGATACTGCAAATTGTAGATGTAACTTTTCATTTTCAAAACGAATAAAAACAAAATTGCAGTGAATTCTTACTCTGCTCATTTATGGCTGTCAGGTGCACTGAGCATATAAATATGAATGATGTGACATGTAGTTAAATTGAGTTTGGAAATTAACAATTTACAGCCTCTTGTCACAAAATGATGAACTGATATCATCACATATTTATCATTGGCTTGTGCATGATCATGCAATAATATAATAGTTATATTAAAATGCATTGATATTGTGCATTAGGACCATTTTCTGTTTCATATGCCACTGTGTATGTAGTTTTCACTGTCTTTGCTATTCTTAATTTTCCTGCAGCAACACATTAAATAATTTGCCTCTTCCACTGTATTTTATAAATAAAATAAAAAGTGTACAATATTGATATTGTAAGATATTGATTTCACAAGCATGGGTGGAAATTGGATGTGAATAAATTCATTTTAAGTTTTTATGTTGAAACACAATTGAGAACATTTTACTACAAAAACCTGTTCTGAAGATAAAAAAGAATTGGTGCAACAAGCTTTGTCCAACCACACCATCATAATAATGAAATGGTAAATGCAAACAGAAAATCAAGAACTGTCTACTTGGGCAGATTTTGGTTATTCTTCATTTTGTGTTCTTTCGCTTATTGCAGCATAGTTCTTAGAAATAACATAGTGTGTACACTGCAACTAGCACAGGCTGCATGTCATGTAAGCACAGAATTAAAACCAGAGAACCAGGACTCGACCGCCATCTTGATACAGGCATGGAGCAAAATTTGGGGGTATTCGGTTTCCCTCGGAATGCGCTCGAGGCATTCGTTGTCTCGGCAAGCGCGATATGAATGATGGGCGCATTTGAGAGACGCACTTGATGCGACCAGCACGCGAGTACCAAGACGCTTCAGATGAGACGCAGAATTGTTTTCGTTCGTGACCGCGCACCGTCGGCAAGGACCCGAATAACCCCCAATTTTCTCCCCATAGCTGACGGCGCGATTGTACGTGGCGGTATAGGGAGTCCCGGTTCTCCTTCTCTAATTCTGTGCATGTAAGTGACTTACACCTCTGTGTAAATAAAAGGTGCCATGTGCCATCATTCGGAAACTGCTGTAGTTGGAAATATCTTGGTATGAATCAAGATTAGATGAGAAATGTAAAATAAAAAGCTAGACGAATTTAATATCTCCAATTTCCATCACTGTCAAATTCAGAAAGTTTTTATGTTATAAATTATTTGGTAAGTTTTTCTTTGTAAATATTAAATGTACTAATGTATGTAAGTAATGTGCTCATCATAAATCTGCCAGTTAATTATAAAAGATATTGTAGGTTTTAACAAATTATCTATATCAAATAAATAATATACATGTTTGTGCACCGTTATTGTCCCATATTATTTCATATTGTAATTTTTGATTTTTGAATAAAAGGTGGTTAATCTGGAAATAAAATGGATTTTGAGTTGTGCTTCATGATGTTCATGTGAAGACTGATTGGTAAATTAGTTCTAGACCCGACCTGACCAGGGCTGGGGCCATTATTTCACAAAACAAAGGCAACAGAAACAAATTAGTTTGATCTTTTCGATCAACCATTGATGCTTGGATGAACCTTATTATTTATGAAATAAATGAATTGACTATTGTTAATTCTCGCGTTTCACAATACGATGCGCCTCCAGCGGTTGCTGGGTCAAGGCCAAAATACGCAGTGCATCATGGGAAAATGAGTCGACATCCAAAGCCCGCGTAATACGAATACAATACAGGAACATGCATCATTGAGGGTTTAAATGTCATTATAATGGTGTTACATGCGAATGCAAAATAAACAATTTACAACTAAATAGATCCATTTCTATCTATTAATCACAGGGAATCCTTCGTGGAGCTGTTTTCAACATTATTTATTATCACACTCGCGTGAAAATTTAATAACAGCTAGAACGGCGATGTCGACTCTGGAGTCGAAAATTTGACTGCCAAAAGCAACCGCTGGCGGCGCATCGTATTGTGAAACGCGAGAATTGTGATAACATATAAATCTTTGCCTGTATTGATATTGACCAATATAAATTTAGCATTAATTCTGATTAGTTGTCAGTTCATTTATAACAAGCATCAAGCAGCATCTGTGGTCAATCCAAAGATTGAACAAATTTGTTTCTGTTGCCTTACCACACATAAATGTTAGTTAAATCAATTCGCTGTTGTAGTGCACGTTAGAATATGACCGTTGCTAGGACAACTGGATCACGCTTTCTTTGTTACGAACCACTGATCGAAATGATCACAACACATAGCCTATGGTATATCAAAATTCGGAACATGTGTATGAGCCCAGGCTTGGAGCAGTAACCAATGGTTACTAACGTGCACTACAACAGCGAATTGCAAGATCTTTTTAAAGCACAGACGAGTCAAAAATTACAGGTAGGGGTCTATTTGTGTTTTCTGGTGCTTGTGTGAGATACTAAACTCGCTTCATGGCATGATGCACTGACTGCGTCTATGAAATAGAATGTGTTACCTTGCAGTGTGATTATCATGCAGAATTGTTTTCATTCATTTCCGTGTACTCTCAGTAAGGCCCCGAATACCCCAATTTTCCCCCATAACTGACTGTGCTATTGCACATGGAGGCTGGTTCTCTTTATTAATCTTCATTTTTGGAAAACAAAATAAAAATTGTGCACAAATGTTTTTATTTTTGAACGCTTTTACCATCAGAAATGTGGGGGCATGAGACAAACCATTTTTTTTTTGGCCTTGAGCCGCAGGGGTAAAATTTCAAAATGGCCTGCCAAAAATTGCTTGCTTCCCTCTCTGCCTGCCAAAAAATCTCCCTGCCCCCTTTGCAAATGCCAAATTTTTGTGCCGCCAATTTAAAAACCTTAAATGGTCTAGCCAAAATTGCTTGCTTCTGATGAAATAGTGGCATAGGGTATCTCCAAACTTTGGCTTTGACACCCCCAGTCAGAACAACAAAAAGTTGACCTTACACCGAAAAAAAGCATGTTGAGTATATTGCGATGCATATTAGGGGCTGTGCAATAATTATGATGAGCCCTGGGAGAAGTAACATTGGGGATGGTAAGAATTTTTTGGCATGCTAAAAATGCTAAAATAAATGAATTATTGAACAGAACGATGATGGGAGGTAGGAAAGAGAGAAAGAATGAATGAATGGCAGAATGGATCACTCAATATTAGGCCGTGTAAAATTAATATTTTGGTTCTCGTCCCCTCCCTCCTCAATTTCTGGGATTTGTCAGATTTTTTTTTTTTTTTTTAGATTTTTCAATTTTTTTAGACTTTGGAATGATTTATGAAATCTTCATACATATAAATAAGTTTATTAGAGAACAAGCATTACTTCCAAGTCTTTTTGTGGTACTCTAGAGGGTTTATCCCTTAGAATCTCACATTTGAAAAAAAAAAAAAAAAGGGCCTCATCGTTTCCTCGAACACTGTTGGAGAAGACCGAAAACTACTGACAATGCTAATTTTACATTAAAAAAAAAAAAAAAAAAAAAAAAAACCCTCCCTCATCAATTCATGAAAATCCTCTGGACGAGAACCAAAACATTAATTTTATACGGCCTTAGATAAATGAATGAAAGAAAGATGGAATGAATGACAAAGTTACTAAATATTTAAATTTAAAATACACATATATTAAGTCCATAAATAAATGGAAGAATTAAAAAAATAAATAAATTAGTGAATGAGGAAATTGCTGATGGAAAAGTGAATAACATAAATAAATACATAAATGAATGCATGAATGAACAAACAAATGAATGACTAAAATAAATTAAAAAATACTAAGTAGTTGAAAAAACAGTCCATTCAATATGCTATAAATCATTGAGAAAAATAATAGCATAATAATAAGTTATTTAACTAGAATTTTATTTTTATAACACCCCCCACTTTATCTCAAAATTTATCAAAATTGAACCCCTCAAGAAACGTGACAGAGAAAGCACACATTTTTTTCGATCAGTTTAGGGCCTACCATGAACAATGCATGCTTTGTTTAAAATGTTGTTTTTTTAAATTGTAGGTAGTTCAAGAATAAAGTAAATAATATGATAAGTAGACCAAATAAATAAATAAAATTAAATAAATAATAAGGGGTGGTGTAATAATTATGTGTACCCCCGGGTGCATGGTAAATTCTCAAAATGGTCTGCCAAAAATCTCTTGCCCCCCTCCCCCTGGCCGTGCCAACAAATCTTTGCCCCACCCTTTTGACGTGCCAAAAACCTTTACCCCCCCCTTTTGATGTGCCAAAAAAATCTTTGCCCCCCCCCCCTTAATACACAACAAGATTTTTGGGAACCTGAATTTAAACCTAAATATTGTCTTATCATAGGCCTATATAAATGCGAGCACAGCGAGTAGGAAATTTTGCATATTTGAACGTGTTCCTAACGTTTTCCTAGGGCTTATTATAGAAACGGTGCCCAAAATATCTGTGCCAAAAATCGCTTGCCCCCCTTCGACCTGCCAAAAATCGCTTGACCCCCTCTTTCGACCTGCCAAAAAATGCTTGCCCCCTTTTGGCCTGCCCAAAATATTTGCCCCCTATAACCATTAAAATAAATAAATAAATAAATAAATAAATAAATAAATAAATAAATAAATAAATAAATAAATAAATAAATAAATAAATAAATAAATAAATAAATAAATAAATAAATAAATAAATAAATATTTTTAAATAAATAAATAATTAGATAAATAAATAAATAAATAAATAAATAAATAATAAGATAAATAAATAAATAAATAAATAAATAAACAAATAAATAAATAAATAGATCAATAAATAAATAAACACATAAATAAATAAATAAACAAATAAATGAATAAATAAATAAATAAATAAATAAATAAATAAATAAATAAATAAATAAATAAATAAATAAATACAACTGAGACAAAATTTGAACAGAAAAATAAATAAACTTTTTAATAAATATTTCAATCATGTCAATCAAGATGTATTCATTTTGCATGTATTTTAAATTATTATATATTATTTTTATCAATAAAACAGGGATAAAAGCTATTTTCTCTGAAAGTCCCCTGGGGAAATTAAAATATCCCCTCGGCAAAAGTCGTGAAGTCCGTGTGTTACTTCGGAAACGCATTCAAGAGCTTTTGTACTGTAACCAGCTAGCCAATCAAAACATTGTGTGTGTTTCCTATTGACCAATCAGAATGCTCGCGCGGGTTGTTCGAAGCTCATTATGCAGAACCGGAAGTGGTGCTAGACAGGAATTCACAGGAGCTGTATTTTCATTCTGCCTGTCGATATCGTGGAGAAATCAAGTCCGAATTCTACTGAAATTACATTATTGAAATAAGTTTTTAGCAAAGTATAGTGCAATCAACGTTCTGCAGTCATGGCTATGAGAGTTAGAGCTGGATTGGTAAGGTTTAAACCTAAAATCTAACGTATTTTAAAGCTTTGTTGCCAATGTTTTGTTTTTGATATCCGCAGCCATTTTTAAAATTCACGATTTCTGTTTGGACTCGTTGACAGATCTGATGGAGGTTTATTTTCTATCCCGGCCTTCCCGGGATGATAATTCGTGTCAACAACTGAAGTACCAAGTATGAACATGATGATTAGAAAATTATAAATTATAAAGATGAAAATATATTCCTTCGCTGTCCGGTGCCGGTCTTGCGGTTTCTAGCGCGACATGCACGAGCTACTCATGTACTCGCATGACTCTCAGTCGCACCTGGCCTGAATGCCTGCAACATTCATGACATTGGCAAGTGCAAGCAAGACTTCCCGTCTTTATTTATCATATAATAAAACATATACAAATGAAGGCAATGGAAGGGGCATGTCATGGTTAAAATTATAGGCCCAACATGCCAAGCCTAAGGCATGAACATGTGAAGTTGATCTCAAAAGACAAAACCATGTCCATGATGAGTCGGACATTCATGACATTGACAGCCCGAGGCGTATCGGAGCCAGATGAGCAGGGGCATGGTTTTGTTTGGGAGGTAAATTCAAGTCAACTCGAGCGGTGCCACTCTGTACGAGAACAAAATAAGATTTTGATTACTAAGCGCCAAGAGTGGCTTTCAGAGTCACGCCGCTCAGCCATGCAGCGCCGCGGTATGCCGCTCTGCTTGCACATGATGTGTAGAAAAGTGCAAGCGGTATTAAGAACTAGTTCGCAACACAAACTTAAAAAACCGGGCAAAACAGACACATCA
The DNA here is from genome assembly GCF_039555335.1 of Amphiura filiformis. Classification (NCBI taxonomy): domain Eukaryota; kingdom Metazoa; phylum Echinodermata; class Ophiuroidea; order Amphilepidida; family Amphiuridae; genus Amphiura; species Amphiura filiformis. Next base: position 26,968,909 of record NC_092635.1, on the reverse strand, counting down.
TTTAAATCGGTATGACATTTTCGTATTGGTGCTGCCCTATTTAAGTTTGCACTGAAGTGCCATCTCAATTTGGGAGCGGCGATTTGGATCATGAGCTAATGAATTTTTATTTATTCTGGATAAATAATAAAGTACCGGTATTAATTATACAATTTCAAGCATGTAGGTGTTTAGGCAAGCAGTACAAGAAGCTGCGTAAATTAATGACAAACCTGAAACTATTTAAGCCACAGGAGCCTTATATTTTTTAGTGCAAACTCTAATTGAAATCGTGCAATGACGTTGCACTATAGCCAAAATAACAATTTCTCGATCATGAGAGGATGTACCTTCTGTGTCAGCGTACTTTTCATAGAATAACACGATCGCGCGACCTGCATGACCGAATCTTGACCTTGCCTAGCAGCGATCGTGTGATTGGTCAATTCTCAAAAGCTGTGGTTGCGCCGTAAGCGCCGGTATTTGCGTAGTACGCTCGGCGCAAATAACTGTGCGTACCCAAGTTGGCTCTCATGATCGAGAATTTAATATTTTGGCTATAGCTTTTTGTATACACTTCATCCCATACCGTTGACGTTGTGCAGAGCTACTACGGTATGGGTTCCCTGTACTAATTAAGGACATGGAGCCGAGTGACAAGCGGCAGAAAGTATCACGAGTACGAAACCAGCATATAAGCATAACTGCACCCTTTTTTTTAGAATTCTAGCTCATTCCAAGTCATGGCGAAATGTGTACATAAAAACCAACCAAACTGCAAAAAAGAAAGTAACCAAGTAAACATGAATACGCAATACAGACTACAGTATTTGTAATTTATTTTTTTGGTTTTGGATTGGCCCTGTACCTACAGTTTTTGTCGGAAGAACAGCTTTTGAAGGCTAGCGGGAGCCTTGTTTTGAGAGCTTGCAGAGTGTAAACACGGAAGTGGGGGTCGGAGTGTCTGAATCAATCATGGCAACCAATAAATCTGATTGAAATCTTTGGACGGCACAGATCGGCGCCCTTGAAGCAGTGTTAAATTTACAAGTTACTTGCATTTGTGCAGGCAACATAGAAAATCTAAAGTGAAAGTAACTTGCACACAATTTAACCAAAAATAAGAAGTTTGTGCCACGAAACTAATCATCTTTTTTACAGATGAAAAGTAAAAATTGGTGTCATTTCGTAAGGGATATTTCTATAAACTACTTTGATTTGGAGGCACATTGTACGTTTCAGATTCCATAATTTACGACTGCGGACTGAAATTCTACATGCAGTACATTTGAAAAGTTACCTGCACATTCGAATCGGTCACCTCAGTAAATCGAACACTGCCTTGAAGTGAAGTCGCTCATTAGGATGCTCGCGTCATCTGGGCAAGGGACTGTTCTTCTCTGAAACCCAGTGTAGAGCTAAATGCTTTTTTATCAATAGGCTATAGCCCATAAAACGCAATATTAGCCAGACTGAAAATTTAATAGCCATGGTCATCGGGCTATTTTGACCCCTGTGATGCAATTGACGTATCAAGATACCTGCAACATGTGCAATAAATATTTGAGGTATAATTAAAACAATGTACGGTACACTTGTTATTTCTACAGAATACTTTTGGCATTGAGAATGCCAACGTCAACTTGCCTGGGAAGGCAGCCACCAAGTCTTTCGTCACAAAGCAGACAAATGGCAGAAGAGCCTTGGGAGCGATCGACAAAAATGTGGTATCCAATCAAAGTGGAGAATCAAAAAAGGTTGGTAATGCACTAAATTTGGATTTATTATATAGTTCAGGCCAATGAAAGTAAATTATTCCTTGTTTCCCCGTTACACAATTTTTCATGACTGTGTAGGTGACCATTTCATTTTTCATAATTCATTATTTCATACCATTTCATTATTGCATCTGTTACAGGTGTAAACCAATACCTATTAATAGATACATGTGATAAATCACAGTTTGTAGTTTACAGATGTAGTTTACAGCCACATGAAGGTGATTGTACAACTATTATCAAAAGTTTCACAATATTTTTTACGGGATGAGATCAAAAAGTACGGGACAGAAGCGAGTAGGTATTCATTATTAATCCATTATTAACAGAAACAGATTTATGATATATTTAAAACCACAATTTGTTGGTATGTTAAAGTTTGTTAGAAATCAATGTCTTATTCAAAATAATGAAATATTTGGCCAGCAATTGATTTTGAGCGGAGTAGGGTAACGGGAAACAAGGATTCAACTTTCATTAGCCTAATATTATGATTTTGCATTTCTTTATACGCTGTATTCTATATCATGTTGTGTACTGACCTTTGGCGGCCAACATTTTTTTATAAATGGGCGAGTTTTTCGAAGTTTGATACGCATTTACAAGAAAAATGCCCGTCTCCCAAACCCTACCCCGCGACCAGATGATGGTCTGCCTTAAAGCATGGGTTACATGGTATTAAAATATTAATTCAACTTGTGCTCATTTTGATGAATCTTGTTATAACTTAAACCTGGTACACATTTTATTTCAGGTCAACAAAAAAGACACAAGACCAACAAGGGGTATGACCAAATCCAAAGCCACTAGTTCTCTTCAATCGGTAATAAAAGATGAAAAAATCACTTCCACACGGGTAGGTAAAACCATAATGCTGTAATGCATAATTTTTGGCCAGAGTATATTGTGCTACAAGTACAACCAATTCTTGAGCTGCAAATTGTAGTTTGAATTCTCTTCTTGGTTACTCAATTGATGCAAAACACAGGATTTACTTTGGGCATGAGAATAGCTTTTTTGAAAACTGCCAGATAAAGCTTGTAAATTTGGCCCAAAACAGGCTGAAAAAGTAAAAATTTGTAAATATGGACAACAAAACTGCTTGAATTCAGACAAAAAACAGAAAATTCTCATGCACGTTACCTACGGAATTAAAAAGTTGACAAGCCGGGGTATGCAACATGCAATGCAGTTGGTGTAACAAATCAAAATCTATGCCGCATCACGTGAGGATTTGTTTCTAGTCATTTGTCCAGCATGTAAGATTGTAAGTACTGTTTGCCAATCGCGATTGCGTACAAGCGACTAGTCTAGCTTGTCAATTGGTCTTGATAGCAAAATGAAAAGGCCAAATTTCACTTGATTGTGTGATGAAATTGTATTTCAGGAGCCTGAGGGGCCTGTAAAGGCAAAAATGCTCCAGATTTGTTGCTTCATTTTGAAGCATCTATTGTATTTGGATGGTCACGTGTTAATTGTAATTGTGATGACCCTTTTCAGGTTAAATCCCCGGAGCCAATGGACATGGAATCTGTAAGCAATGCACTTGCAGCTTTTTCCTCCGAGCAGCTGTTAATAGATATAGAAGACATTGATAAGAATGACCACGACAACCCACAGCTATGCAGCATCTATGTAAATGACATCTACAAGTATCTTAGACATCTAGAGGTAAGTCTATGGGCTTTACAGCAGTGCGAACAAAATCATTTTGATTTTCTTGCGACATTATTAGTTGGGCATCGTGATGACCAAGGCCTAAAAGAAACCCCGACCTACCCTAAAAGTAGGCCCTACTCAACATTTTTTGCAAAAAAAAAGTGAAAGAAAGACGGTTCAAGGCCTTTATCAAATGCAATTTACAGCTTTAAGAAGTAAAAAATCCCTACCTTAAAAGTTTGTTCGGTTTATATAAGGCGGAAAAAGTATGACTCGTAACACCATGTATTGATAGAATGGCATGCATGCAGTTGGGTGCAAGGCTTACGCTAGTTGTGTGTTGCGTAATGTGCGACTGGCGCACGCTTATGCGAATTCACGAGAGCTTGAGTTGGGACTTTATTGACGCGCGCAGTAACAAAAGCGGAATAATTTCCGCATTGAGCCGAACAAACTTTACCTACCTTTTTTTTTTTTTTTGATTACGCCAATCAAACATTTTTTAGGCCTAATGTGAAGAGTTTCAACAGATTCTCTCGGATGGACATGCTTAAATGTCAAAATCCCTATGCCTCCATGCAGTAGAATTCAAAAGTTTTTATAATTTGAGGTGTCGTTTTCTTTTCACCGTTTTCCTTTGTGCAGTTTGAATTCAAGGTGCGTGCCGACTATATGAATGAGCAAGAGATTAACGCCAGAATGCGAACCATCCTAGTGGATTGGCTTGTACAAGTTCATCTTAGATTTCACCTGCTGCAAGAGACGCTATTCCTCACAGTACAACTCATTGATAGGTATTTACAGGTAAGCCACAACATTTTTTGGCTCCAGCGAAGCTACGGAGCCATCGTCATCAGAACCGTAGGGTTACACAATACAGTGTTGGTTTTTATGCTAAGGAATTTTTTGTGCTTGGCTTTAGTTTTTCAAATTGGTTTCTAAGTTTTGCTAAATTATTTTTTAATCGATTGCACTCCCGATAGAGTTGAAATTCAGTTGAGAAAATGTGATTTTTTGGTTAAAAAAGCCACCATAACGAGTTATTACTTGGTTCCCTAGTGTGCTAGAGATTATTTTGGTCTGTATAATTTATCCTTGCGTGACAATGGCGCAAACCAACTGAAGTTTAACATTAAAATGTCTCAAGATTTTAGTACTCTCAGGTTCAGATTCAAAAGTTATTTTGACTTTCTTAACTTTTCTTAACTATTTCTTTACAATTTAAATAAAGAAATAGTTAAGGAATATCAAAAAAATAGTCATGAATATTGTCGAATCTTGAATAAATCGGAACAAATTGAATTTCCTAGTGGACTATTTTCCTTGCGCAAGTGCAAATTTTTGCTTTTTCGGTAACGCGGTTATCTCCCAATGATGTAATGCGTAATTATCCAATCAGTGCTGTCCTTAGAAATTAGCCCCAAAATGAACCAATCACAGACATCGTAATGAACAGTCTTTGGCAGTGGAACAAGTCAACAAACAACCAAGATGTCTGCCCCCACATGAACAATAGCATTGCGCACTCACAACCAGTGTTCGAAATAAGCACTTATCCTCTTGTCCTCTTGTCCAAAAATCACTGGGGACAACCAAATTGAGCCATGTACTTATCCCCTGGATAACCACTATATTTTACCTCCAAATATATGACACATTTTGGGGACAACCAAAATGTTTTGAGGACAAGCAGAATTCATGCTTTAGTTGTCCTCGGGACAACCTCCATATTTTCCTTATTTCGGACACTGCTCACAACCCTGTCCGGCTTACTTCTACCATTGCCAAGCAACCAAGGAGTGTTGGACAGTATCAAATCAGATTCAGAACACACATGACAGATGTCGCCGGCGAAATTGCACCACGATAAGTCGTAAACATGGTTAAAACAAATGAAATTAAATATGTCAAAGGACAGATTGTTACTCTATTTGGTAAAAATATCCCAAAGAGAGATCGCAAGGTGTCTGGGAGACTAGGAGTAGGAGCAGTACTACTACCTCTACGATCGATGCAACTTTCAGAAGTCGGAAACCATCATCATGGCATATCATGATATGCTCATGCACATGATGCACTCATGGACTACATAGTACATAGCACTGGTACATCATGGGTACGTGTACGTAAACCCGGGACGTAAACACGGTAGTCATAGAATTTATCATTACTACTACTAGCCACTGAGTGAATTCAATCACCAAACCAAATATCCTTTTTCAACTGGCTTTTCAAAAAAAAAGATAATTACGATGGCCCAAATATTTTCTCAAACATAAAAATAATGCCCAAAGACAAGTAATAATATTATAATTATAATATTGAATAAATTATGCCCACATTACGCAACGTCTATCTGTCTGTCAGTTTACTCCAGAACTCTAGTTTCGAATTAGCCTCAAACATCATGGCCATGTTCCTTCCTCACTAGGGCCCTGAATGCCATACGTACGTAAAAACGGGGCACCGTGAAGTCACGTCGCGGTGATGACGTCACACTGACGGCATCTATTTATAGGAAGAATTCAAAACACGGCGACGATAACAGTCACAAGTCGGGTCTTTTACATCGTCAAATGTGCTCAAAATTTATGAACATGCACCAAATATGTTTTGTTTAAGTCACATCGTGAGGAATGGTAGGAAGTGTATTTATGAGAAAAAGTGGTATTTTATGTGTACCCTGGACCAGATATGCTCAGAAGTCTCAGACCTTCGCACGGAGAAGGACAGTGGAAATCGAGTGACGGAGGTGTGAGTACCTCGGCTAGTTTCAATTTGTACACGTTCTTACGCATTCCATGCTAGAGTGCTTTGCTATCGTTTTTCAGGCAGACAGCGGTGCAATTTTTTGCCGTTTGCACCGGAGGTTCATTCTGTTAATGTTGAAATTTGGATGAAAGTTATTTCGATGAGTCAACTGCATCTTTTGAGCAAGATTTGCCTTTTTTTGCCGAAGAGTGAAGTGTAATTTCAGCAACATTTTTGATGCAATCGGCTGTGTTGACTTCTGAACTTCCATTGCTTTACACGGTGTCATTCTTCAGCAAATCCCGACTAGATTTTGAATGCAATGGTCTCTAGTCTACCAAGTAAAATGTGAAGCTATCGGTGAGCAAATTCTTATTTTTTCGGAGACTAGGGGTCGCGTGTTCCTCAAACTTGGTGGGTGCATCTTGACCCGAGACAGAACAAGTTTGTTTTGGCAAGTGGGTCAAGGTCACCCGAGGTCATTTGAGGTCAAATTAGTAAAACTGTCATGGCAAGAATTAGAAACTTGGTGGGTACAGTCAACATTTAGAGCCAAATTTTTGGAAGGTCATTTCGGGTCATCTGAGGTCAAATTAGTAAAAACTGTCCTATGGGCATGAAACTTGGTAGGTACAGTCAACATTTTAGGGTCACCAGAGGTCACACGAGGTCAAATTAGTAAAAACTTTTGGGCGGGCATGAAATTTGGTGGGTACAGTCAATATATAGAGCCAAATTTTTGGAAGGTCATTTCGGGGTCAACAGGTCATCTGAGGTCAAATTAATAAAAAGTGTTGAACGGGCATGGCAGGTACAGTCAACATTTGAGTCATATTTTTGGAAGGTCATTTTGGGGTCATCTGAGGTCAAATGAGTAAAAAGTGTTGGATGGGCATGAAACTTGGTGGGTACAGTCAACATTTAAAGGCAAATTTTTGGAAAGTCATTTCGGGGTCACCAGAGGTCATCTGAGGTCAAATTAGTCAAAACTGTTGTATGGGCATGAACATTGGTGGATACAGTCAACATTTATAGCCAAATTTTGGAAAGGTCATTTCAGGGTCACCAGGGGTCATCTTGAGGTCAAATAAGTAAAAACTCAATGGGCGTAAAGCTAGGTGGGTATCGTCAACATTTGGGAGTCAAATTTTTGGAAAGACATTTGGGGGGTCATCTGAGGTCAATGTAGTAAAAACTCTTGGACAGGCATGAAACTTGGTGGGTAAGTCAACATTTAGAGCCAACTTTTGGAAGGTCATTTTAGGGTCACCTGTGGTCATCCAGTGTCTGAGGTCAAATTAGTAAAACTGTCATATGGCCATGAAACTTGGTGGGTACAGTCAACATTTTAGAGCCAATTTTTGAAAGCTCATTTTGGGGTCAACAAGGGTCATCTAAAGTCAAATGAGTAAAAACGGTCGGACAGGCATGAAACTTGGTGGGTACAATCAACATTTAGAGCCAACTTTTTGGAAGGTCATTTTGAGGTCACCAGAGGTCATCTGAGGTCAAATTAGTAAAAACTGTCATATGGGCTTATAAATAGGTGGATACAGCCAACATTTATAGCCAAAATTTTGGGAAGGTCATATCTGGGTCACCAGGGGTCATCTGAGGTCAAATTAGTCAGAACTGTCTGATGGGCTTGAAACTTGGTGGGTACAGTCAACATTTGAGTCAAATTTTTGGAAGGTCATTTTGGGGTCACCAGGGGTCATCTGAGGTCAAATTAGTAAAAACTGTCGGATGGGCATGAAACTTGTTAGGTATAGTCACTTTTAGCGAGTCAAATTTTGGGAATGTCATTTCAGAGTCACCAGGGTCATCTGAGGTCAAATTAGTATTAACTGTCATGAAACTTGGTGGTACAGTCACCATTTAGAGCCAAAGCCTTATTCAGACTAACACTATTCTTGACATTCTGTCGGTCGGACATCCGGGCTATCTCTAGTCTCGGGCCCAAACTGCATGTGGCTCACGGTTTGTTGTGAACAACAGAAACCGGCTGTGAAGGAGGCTACATAGCGATGTTGCTGGAGTGACCCTCAATTTCGGAGAAAACGACACTCGACCATTGAATTTAATTTTAAGTCTGTCAGTATATAAACGGTAAATCAAGTAAGTTTCTTCCACTCTGAAGACTTAGAAACGGTTGTTTGATTCCACTGACTATTTTCGATCGAAATTTACATAACACCAATGACAGAAATCATCAAAAAAAAAATCGAATGTTTTCACTCGACCGTGAGTCGCATCATCAACCGGAAGTGACGTGGCACGGACCGACAGAATAGGCCTACTCGCCTGTATATAATTATATTTTGATGTGTTTTGGCCCATTTGGACTCATTTCCACCCGTTTTGATCCATGTCGCTAATTCCCTAAATTGATTGATGTATCATTGTATGATCTGCAAATGAGATAGCTACCAACCTACCAGATGTACCTGTTGAGGGAATGTGATCTGTCACATTATACTCAAATGATTTCACTTGTTGCCCATGGGACTCCAAGAACAATTACTTTCACTGTCACCAAAAAGCGCAGAGCCACAGCGCCATTGGTGCTCTTGTTTATCAGACGGAGCAGGGGATCGTTATTTAAAAAGTAATGTGCGATTTCCACGAAATGTTAGTTTTCACTTATCATTATGTCCAGCATGGTATTTTAGTACAGTACACCATTGGGCATTGGTCGTGCAAAAAGAAAAAATTAGGTTGTCGCTGTGGAGCAAATCGTGCATGGCTTTTTAGCTATACTGTACTATGAAGGGCACAGCTGCAAACGCCTGCACTGCACCACTCAACCATGACAACTTGTCCAGAGGGGGGCTGTTATGGATGCAGCAGGCACATGGAATTGTACAGTCTAAAATGGCAGCGTGTGCTCGCTCGATTTTAATTTAAATTGGGGGCAGGGAAGGTGGCCTTGTAGGATTAAAACTTTGGAAGATATTTTTTTGTTGAAATTTGTAATCGGGTCTTGATTTGCATGAGATAAAAAATGTGCTGTTGCAATCATTTGAAAATTATGTATTGTGTAAGATGTGGAAAGCATTGGATGTTTAGGCACATGGATGGGAAATGTTTGTTCCGACAACTTATGATTTTTTGTATTATTTGAATCAATTCCAGGTGCAATCTGTGTCCAAGAGTAAACTGCAACTAGTAGGTGTGACTGCCATGTTCATTGCTGCAAAATACGAGGAGATGTACCCACCAGAGATCAACGACTTTGTGTATATTACTGATAATGCCTACAGCAAGAGCCAGATCCGCACCATGGAGATGCACATGCTGGAATCCCTTCACTTTGCTCTTGGAAAGCCTCTGTGCCTTCACTTCTTGAGAAGGAATTCAAAAGCAGGAGGGGTAAGAAAGTTCTGTTGAAATTGAAGTGAAAAGATTATGAGCTACCTGTGGTGTCAGCAATGACTGGACATTGCCTGAGAATGTATTTCCCTATACCAGTGTACAAGACGAGATCCATGCGAAATGTCTGAAAACTTTGCATCCATGTTGTTTCAATAGAAATTAATGACTTTATTAATTTTCATTGATGAGCAGTCAGTAGTTGGGCAAAGTCTCACTTGCTTTTCACCTATTTTTTATTTAGGCTGATGCCCAGAAGCACACACTAGCCAAATATCTAATGGAGCTGACTTTGCCAGAGTATGATTTTGTGCAGTACGACCCATCAGAAATAGCAGCTGCAGCACTTAACCTTGCAATGCAATTACTAGAACCAGATGTAGAATGGGTAAGTAAGCAGCTGGATTACAATAAAATTGCAACAGAAGTTGGTTAAAAATTCAGCATGTAAAGAAAACCACAAGAAAAAGAAAATTGTTTTAAAATGGCAAATCTGACAATGCATGTCAAGGGCACGATAGGCGGCGTACATGTATAAAAGTCCGACCCTATTTATCCGACTTTGTTACCCGTGAAATTTTGTCAGCATGATTGACTTGACGCCGATGTCGGCATCAATCTATGGAATTGCAAATGTGGGCCAACATAAAATTACAATTTTAATTTTAATTTACGAGGCCCATCCATAGATTTCAAACACAAGGACCCAAATGGCCCTTGGCTTATTTGCTCTTCAGTCATTACAGATCTTGACTGCATCTTCCTGTAAGCCTGTTTAATATTAAATTTGTCAGAGGGGGTCTGGGACTTGACAACTCAAATATCTAAAGTCGTCAAGATTGTGATTTTTATTTTAATGACTTCATTTGCTGTTCTTTACCTTGCAGAGTACAACACTTGCTCACTACAGTAACTACACAGATGCTCACCTAGCACCAATAGTTACAAAGATGGCCATCTTGGTTCAGAAATCTGTCAAATCAAAATACCAGGTAGGCTAATATCCAAGAGGATGTCATTGGGCAGGAAAAACCTTTTGGCCCCTAAACATGTTTAAAACAAAATTGCCAACCGGTTACATAGGTTTTGCTTTAAAAACATGTTCAGGGGCCAATGACACGGGAGGTTTTTCCTGCCCAATTACATTTTTACACTCTACCTAATGCAAAAGATGGCCCCAAAATGCAATAAAGTTTGTATAGAAACGCAAACCATCTTTTTTTCAGTCCCCAACACAATCCCCAACGATTTAACACAATGACAGATGCCACAAAGTTTTTTGCTTATTGTGCCATTTGTTTTGCACATCCACAATCTTGACATTGTCATTATGCAGGCTTTTTTGCGCATAAACAATGAGCAAACCTGGGATATCTGCGAGAGATTGCAACAATTGCACACTTTGGTCAAATTTTGAGATGTTAATGACCTACACTTGTGTTTGGGTGTTTACAATGAAATTGTTGGTTTCGTTCCAATTGGCACATATGTTTTTGACAGTATTTTGCCATGTCTCGGCAGCCAAAATTTTTTTAAAAAGCTTAAGGATACAAGTTGTAACTGCAGAAATTTCATAACAAGTGCAAAATAGTAATGCATGTCGGATTTACACAACTTGATTTTAAATTGGCATTTCTTCAAACCAGATTATTCATGGGCCACGCTATATGGAATGAAGCAAACTAAATGATTGGATCACACTCACAGCATATTCATATTCATGAGGTTATGGATGAGTAATAATATTGTCCCGATTTTTGTAATTGGAGATTTCATGCAGATACCACAATGAGCGTAAACTCGCAAGTTCGTAGTTTCAAGATGTCCTGTCCACTGCATTGGGTTTTTTTGTTTCACTCACTTGTTCAAGCCAATATTATGTCTGCATGTCCTTTGTGAATTGGGCACAATGGGCCATTCGCAAAAACATACTGTCCAACTCTGCAGCTAGGATATCTCGAAAACTACCAACTTTACCTTCATTTTGTGATACCAGGTCACAATACACTTATCCGGCCTATGCTTGGTCCCAACATGGTTGGACCGTCATCCTTTACATTCAGGATAAATGCATTGTACCCAAGCAAATCAATCATTGGATCTTTTCTCTTATTGCAGGCTGTCAGGACCAAATTCGCTAGCAGCAAATTCATGAGGATTAGCGGCATTCCCGAGTTGAAGTCATCGCGGATAACCGAATTGGCAGAGGATGACAGCTAGTTGGTTGAAAACCTCTTGATTGAACTTGTACATATTGTATATAATGACTAAAAAGAGAATATTGGGTTTTAAACTTTCAACAGTGCTATGGTGAAAGAATGCCAACTTGTTGATTGCCCACCAAGAGGAGCAACTCTGAAATATGAATAATGCATGTACACAATTGCGGTGATAAGCTCCAGCAGCCACCACCTGTATCAATACAAGTCGGGAAAGGTGTAAATACCATCTGGAGACTTCTGTGTGCAGTTCCTCCCGTCTATCGAGGTCCGAGGCAGAGTGCTATTCATCGCCGGGGGTACAATGTCAGATTTTTCAGCCATTTGGTGTATGGATGGTCATTTTTCAAAATTTTCACCCCGATTTTTATTTTGAGAAATGACCCATTTGTCAAATATTTTGGCTGAAAATGTACCCGAACCAAACTTGGCTATCCCCCAGTAGAACCATCTGAATAGAATAGCATGGAGAAACTTCGATATTTATTGTACCCACTGTGACTATGTAGTGCAAGTCAAAATAACATCGCATTCGAGTGATGCCCTCTTGGTTGGCCATTTTTATGGTCAATCTCAGGATTTGATGGGCACAACAATCAAAACCGCCAATAAGCCACCATTATAGATCATGTTTGACCCAATTTTATCAATAAATGCAATATTTACTTGTTTTAAGGTGAATTGTGTTTTTCACACAAGGCCATCTGCTCTTATTTATGCGCGTATTCAAAATCATGTATTTCATATGAACTTGGCAGAAGAAACCAAACCACCCAAATCTTGGCAAATTACGAAAAAAAAATTTAATGTGATTATTGGCTTTGTCCTTCGGGAAGTCGATTTGTACCAAAATTTATCCCCACAATGCTATAGGCGTGCCGTGTATTGCATAACAGATGGCTTGACCGAACTGCATTTGTTATGCAATATGCCTATCGCCTTGTGGGAAGGAATTTTATTTTGGTACAATTTGACCTCAAACAGTGAAACACAAGCCATTGTATGTAAAATTTTATGGTTGAAAAATGAATTCGATCTTCATATGGACCAAATTGCACAACCTATGTAAAATTACTGTTATAAACTTTTTTAATTAGTGTATGAAAACATTTTCAATATATTTGGAATCAAGAAAAGAAAAAATTGTAGATTTCCTAGAATTGGACAAATGCACTGTAAATATTAATGTCGGCATATTGAGTCCCATTTGTTTAGGCTCAATATTTCAGAAAAGAATTTTTTAAATGTACAAGAAAACTGAAAAAAAATTGATCATATGGTGATAAGATCAACTTTCTCACGATTTTATCAAGCAATTGGACGGCCACCCAATGTAAAGGCTTGGAAGACTACTGCCACAAGCATTTTTTGATATTTAAGGTTTTTTAAATCATTTCCTAATTTGCATTTTGTTCTATATTTGTGAGAATCTTGTGCCATGATTTTGGATTATGAAATTGGAATCATTGGATTTATTAAAATTTTGGGTTTTTAAGCAGCATCACAATTCTTGGGGTAGGGCTACTGCTCAACAGAACAAACTGATTTCACGGATTTGCAATGCACTGAAAATATCCACATCCACTAGAAATTTGCAAATTGAAATTGATTGGATGAATGGATTTCTGGACACTTTGGAGTGTTGCACATCTGTATGGAACTTTCTGGATCAAGCCATCTTGTCCTTGCATTTTTCGAGTGCCGTTGACATTAGTTGGGAGTTTACAAACCAAAATATAACATACTAAAGCGTTTCATAGCTTCTCACATTCTAAGCATTTCTTTTTGTATTTCATGTAATAGTTGATCATATTGTGTGATAGTAATCATTTTTTTCAAATATTGTATGTAGTAGAGTAGATAGTGAAAGTTTAATAAATTGTTATATTATAATAAATCACGTTTTCCTGTCCTTGTATTCATGAACTCTAGGAATGGGTACTCTTTGATCCAGCAAGCAGGTCACAAGTTATTCCCATATTTTCCTGTGCCATGTGCAAAGGGACCATAGCCCCAACCCTACTTGTCAGTCTGGGAAATGTACTTGGTTGGGGAAAATCATGGGACATACAGACCGACGCCATTTACCAGGCATTTTCGAAGTTTCTTATTCAAATTCAGACTGCAAAAACTACAGCACCTAACACAATTTTTGCAGGGTATGTTTCAATGGATTCAAAATGGTGAATATAGAGGCTGTCGGCATGACATCATTTGCCGCCATCTTGTGGGTACACTCTGCGTGGACAGCAAAATCGCTGCGTTGATGTGTGGCAAGCTGCGCCCTGCGAGTAGTGTCCAACGCATGAACACGCACATCATTTGTACCCACAAGATGGCGAAAGGCTGACGGCCTCCATTCTCAGTCGTTAGAATCACAAGGTTTTGAATCCCTAGCCGTCTCAAAGTTCCAGTATTTGATTTAAATCAAAACCTTGTGTTTCAATGGATTCCATAATAAAGACTGCACATAAGTAACACAGCTGTTAAATAAATCCAAGTAAGGTAAATCATCCACAGTAAAGTGCTCAACCATTCCGCGCTAGAAATAGAAATCAGTTTCCAGTGATAAGCATATTCTGACGAGTGTAGGTCGGCTTCGGCTGGCTTGCATGAAACAATATTGTAAATAATGCTTTAATAAATCACCAAGTCTATTTTAAATGTAACACAGCTGTTATAAATACGCATATAGCTTCAAAACTTGTTTCCACAATATTTCAACAGGATTTATTTTCGTGAATTTTGATAACACGTTTGTTCAATATTAACACGGCAGTGTTTTTGAAAGAAAAAGTTGCAGCTATTTGTATTCATTTGAAGTTGGCGCAAAGAGAATGGTATCAAAATACGCATAAATAAATGGTCTGTTGAAATATTGTGACAATTGGTTCTGAAGCTATAGGCGTATTTATAACGGCTGCGTTACTTGGGGAACAACCAAAAAGTTCGATGAAGCCCTATAAACGAAAGCCCTTTCGTTAGAAGGCTAACCCCATCCCCCTCCCCTTAACGCAAGTGTCAAATACCAAAAATTCCAACCCCTATTAATTGAAATATTACAATTATATTTTAAATCCTTAAAAAAAGATGAACTTTGACCGATGTTTTAACTACTTTACAAACGTAATCTGACTTTTTGACCCCCTCCCTCCCTAACAAAAGGACTTTCGTTTATAGGGCTTCATCGAACTTTTGGGTTGTTCCCTTATGCAGACCTTGCATAGGGAGCACTGGGAAAAGTTGAAAAAGGCATTGGACCTCTGAATTGGGAATTGAGTATTATTGATATCCTAATTGCATAGTGTTGAGTCAGTGAGCACATCGATCAATGGGAATACCTGTACAAAAAGTTACTCCTATAGCCAAAATATTAAATTCTCGATCATGAGAGCCAACTTGGGTACGCACAGTTATTTGCGCCGAGCGTACTACGCAAATACCGGCGCAAACACAGCTTTTGAGAATTGACCAATCACACAGACGTTGCTAGGCAAGGTCAAGGTTCGGTCATGCAGGTCGCGCGATCCGTGTTATTCTATGAAAAGTACGCTGACGCAGAAGGTACATCCTCTCATGATCGAGAAATTGTTATTTTGGCTATAACAGTTATAGTTTGCTATAGCCAAAATATTAAATTCTCGATCATGAGAGCCAACTTGGGAACGCACAGTTATTTGCGCCGAGCGTACTACGCTAAGACCGGCGCTTACGGCGCAAACACAGCTTTTGAGAATTGACCAATCACACGGTCGTTGCTAGGCAAGGTTCGGTCATGCAGGTCGCGCGATCGTGTTATTCTATGAAAAATACGCTGACGCAGAAGGTACATCCTCTCATGATCGAGAATTTATTATTTTGGCTATAGAAGGGGTTGTCTTTGGAATGGGGGGGTCGGAATTTTTATACCGAAAATAGTCGTATATTTACCCGTTGTGGCGGGGGTTTTCAAACTAGCAGGTATTTCTACCAATTCAATGTTTTTTGTGGGGAAATGACCAACAGGCCCCTCGGAAAGGCCAGTAAAAAACTGGGTATCCTTGGCAATATGGCTTGCGTTAATGCGCCTAGCAGAACCTTGATACAACAATGATATAAAATTAGATTGATTGAGCCCATATTTATTGGTTGAGCTATGAGTTTTAAAATATTGGAGTCCAATATTTTAAAACTCGTAGCGAGACCAATAAATAATGGACGTAAAGCATCCAATTTTAGCATTGTTTTGGATCCAATATTTTCACACACTTGGATTCATCAAAACATAATGCTAGAACCCGGGTGCTATAAAATGGTACTACTCATTGTACAACTACAAATGGCATAAAATATACAACATGACAATTTATTTAAATTACGCCAGTTCACAAAATATACAAATAGATCAAAGTTTGCATACAATTTATGTACACCAGAGCTGAATTTGACCAAATCCTTCGAAACTAGTCCATAGGATTTACATGTACACAGAATCATTTAACCAGAACCCGAGTTTTAAAAAATCAACCCAGGTTAGTTTCTGTTCACACTCGGTTATACCGGGGAAAAACAAAATGTAAAAAGAAGATTAGTTCCGATGGTTAGGAAATAAACTCAAAAAAAAATTTCCAAAACGGCTAGCCTATATATCAGAAATATTTCCAAAATTCTTTTGAGGAGTGTAGGTAAAAGGACTTGTGACATGTTGGAAATGTTAGTGAAATGCATCCCTGGTTTCTCAACAGGTCACACACACAAAACGTTTTTAAAATGTGAGGGGTAACTGATGAATGCAGCATACAATTAGTTAGAAAAACAAACACAGAATAAACCAGGACTCGGGGGGGGGGGGGATTTTAATTTGGATTTAAAAAAATTAAAATCAATTCCAAGAACTGCTATGCCCCATCATCATGATAAAGTCAAAAGAGACCGGAGTATTACTAGACATATGCCAATATGCGCAATCATATCGGGTATTAACAAAAATTTAAAACATGTTTTAACGCGGCTGTGTACTCTAGCCATTGTTTCTTTCTCAAAATTGAGTTTTTTTGATATGTTTGTACCTTGTTATGTTTTTTATAAATACAAGGAATGAAAATCCAGATTTGTAAACTCCAACTGCAATATTTTAAGGATTTTATTTCACTATTCCACTCGTGTTTGAAATTGAAAAGGAAAGAAAATCTTTGTTGTACCAGCAAGGTACACGCGCAAGCAACAACTCATCGCGTTATGTATCGCGCAATTTGTGAACGCACAAATACGCGACGATATCGCTGACGCTTATTCGCTTGCGCGCGCAACTTATGGAAACACCACGGAAGCACTGATTTCACAAAACCTAGTGGTCAAATGGCTCCGTTTTAGCTGATAAAATGTGGGTTTTTCAAGTTCTTTCCCGATTTAATTAAATATCAAGTTATGAATGGATTTCGCTCAAACTTCTCAAGGGGCTGTGGATTTACCCAATGTTCACGTAATATAAGTTACAAAAACGAAAACTGTCGCATTCTCCTGTGAGATTCGATGAATGTGCAAAATGTGACCGCTTTAAACTTTAACAACCATAATGTAAATGTTCAATTTCTCGGTATAATGACGATTTAGGTACGCCATAACTCAATAAATACAGCATCTATAGGTAAGCAAATATGATCATCGTAAAAAGCATGATCGACTCAAGAAACGGTTTTCTCATTTTTTATATTTTGGTCTATTTCCGATTTTAGGCATCATTTTGTGCAAATAGGCGTTTTTGAATTTTAAAAGTTCATTTTGATGCCTTATATGGTCAATATCTCAAAAAATAAGGCCAATATCAAAAAATAAAAAAAACGTTTTTGGAATGGAGCCTCAAGATTGAGCTAAAAACAAAATAAAATATTTTGGAAAGAGTGTTTTTTTTGTTATGATGTACCTAACAAATATTGCCAAAAACTCACTTTTTGTGATTTTCTTCAAAATTGTTGTTTTTACCCCAAATCTGTATTTATATTAAGATTTATTGATGTCTTGCCGTCATAAAAATGTATACTTTTATATGTTTTGCGCGAATAATTACAAAGTTATTGCACTTTTACTACATGCATGTCTGAGAGTACACAGCCACCTTAACATGTGAAAAATTTTAAAGAAAAAATATGGTAAAATTATCCCGGGAAAATTATGGGGGAAAACCTGTTGAATTCTGCACCTTAAAGGTAAATTTTTAGCAATAGTTAATGACATCATTGAGGTATTTTAATTGTATCCAAAATTTGAAGCATTAGAAATGAAATAATTTAAGAAAGAAATTTAAGAAAGAAATTAACTTACATTTATCAAAAATGGTAAAAAATAAAAAGTTGATTTAAACACAGATATTAAATCAGTGATTTTTACTAGTTTTTACAGACAAAGTCCTTTTTTGCATATTTATTGGGCATGTTGCACCCCTCCCCCTGATGACTACGGGCCTAATTGTATGTGAATTTATGTTGCACTTATCAGATTAGTCAATGTGATACAGAAACATCACAGGGCATATGTGACCTTATGTAGTCCACTCAGGCATATAATGTAACTTTGCTATCAAATCAGTTATAAACATAGGGTTTGGACTGATAGAAAGGGAATTTCTTACTTCATATTATTATTAACCTGATAATAACTCGATTTTGAAAAAATATGACTTTAGCCTGAGTGGACTGGATCAGGTCAAATACATAATACCATTCTTGTTCTACAATGTCAAAATATTAAGGGACCACTTAAAACAATACCCTGTTAGCAAAATTGGACTAAATATCAAGAAAATTATCTTATTGCTAATTCAAGACACTGTAGACTCCAGTATGATTATACCTTGGTTCACTTGAAGTTTGGTAGTGACATTGATGCATATTTTGCTGGTAGCAGCATCAAATTGTGTGCAAAGGTAACAATTATTGTGCATACCATATGCACACACATACATGTACAAACATTGATGTCACTACTGAACTTGAGATGAACCAAGTTTAGCCCCCAAATTTCACAAAATAGCCCCAGTGAAAAATATTTGTCAATGGCAAAATAAGCACATGAGCTACTTTTTGTAGAACAATATATAACATGCTCATTTTTTTTTTGCTTACAGAAAATTGTATTGATTTCTACATGACATATGTTTTACACCAAGAGTTTTTACCCCAATGAAAATGGATCATGACATCTTGAGTAAACTTCATTGAGACTTCCTCTGTGGAATGGGACCGGGACTCGCCATTCAAAGCCGCCACATCACACTTGTCCATGGGTAATGATCATTTTGACACAGCCTTATATGGCACTGTGACAGGGTCTTAGCTAGCCACCCGTCTGGCCATCAATTTAGACGGGGAGTTTCCTTTGAGTACAGATGCTATATTATAAATTGTATGTTTTGAGAAGCTAATTGACCATTATAGTAGACCCAATTTGTAGAACAAGGCCATATCAGCACCTATTTGAACTCTTTGAACTCCCACCCAATAGGCTATAGATGTCTGGTAAAGTTCAAATTAGGACAGGCAATTTTATTCAACTGACGGGCAACCTTCAATTCCTAGCTAAGACCCTGCACTGTGAGCCAGTGAATAAAATTGTGGTATCAGATCCCAGTATACTGTCACCTATTAATTGAATAAGACTATTACTGGCACAGAATAAAAACCAGAGAACCCAGACTCCCTATACACTGCCATGTACAGTAGCGCCGCCATTCAGCTATGGGGAGAAAATCAAGGGTATTCGGGTCCTTACGTTTAGGTATTGTGTGCAAGTGCATCTCTCGATCGCATTTTGAGCGAAACCGAACAACCCTTGCTCCAGGCGTATATCAAGTTGGGGGTCTAGTCCGGGTTCTCTGGTTTTAATTTCACCTTCCCTGTACTCCCCGTAGCAAAACATACTGTGAACGGATTGAAAACTTTTATGTGATCCCACACATACAATATACAAATGAAAACTGATTTTGAGTCACTTTGCTTGATCATGCCACATGTGATGATGATGTTGTTGATGAATAAAACAATTATGCAATCTTTCATGGTATCTCCTTTAAAGAGTTAAAACCAGAGAAGATGGTTAAAATAATACTGCCAATTGATAACAGAACATCCTTCTTTCACATTCTGTATACCAGAATGAACTTGAATAATATGAGATGAGATGTCCAGCAAATCATCATTAGTAATTTAACATGATATGAAGTTGTCATGTTAGTTACCATCGCAGCTGAAGATTGCAGCATTTCAGTTGAAGAAAATGTGAAGAAGTCAAAGTCCTGTTCTCCATGAAGGAACAGCCCTGGAAATGAAAACAAAAATCAGATTTTAGATGGGTCTTGCCAACATATTATTGGCATCTATTAAAATAATCAAAAACTGCCAAAGTATAATTAGACAGAAATCAACAAAAGATAATTACAAAGTAGCTCTTATGTAAACTGAGCCATATATACCACTGACCCTGTCTTTGAATCTTTATTAATGTAAAAATAAATATATTAAGAGACAATGTTTCATATGTACGTTTCATGCACGTATCTATGCTGAGTCTCTCAATGTGTGCATACACTAGCATTCGGAACACAGGCTTATCATTTGAAGAGGAGCCTGATTGAAATGTGCTATGACCTCAGTGAATGCACTTGGCCAAATGCCTAGTTCACCAAATGCCCTATAAGTACTTCTTAGCACCAAAATCATGCCAAATAGTTTACACGTTATCAGGCTGTCATACCTTGGTCAACAGAAACAATATTTAAAATATGTGCAAAAGCTGGGTTTACAGCAGGGTACTTTAATTGTAATATTAATGTGATATTGTACTTTCCAAATTGTTGAGTTGTCTTCCATGCATCGAGCGTATACTCAGAAGTGTAAAGCAATCACACTGACTGGCTGCCGGCTGATCAAAAGATGTCAACAAGATATGACTCAATGGTCATCAATCACATAGAAGGGACGGAGATGTGCTCTTCTATGTGCTCAATGATCACCATTGCCCATAACTCTGAACAATTAGGAAATTTACTTTAGATTAGACATCTCACCTTCTTGGCATATTAATTACAGGCCCACTGCTAGATGCGTCATCTTTTTTCCGCTCTTTCCATCCTTCTGTTAATCTGTACAATCTACTTGGATCTCTTTCTACTTGTACTTCCACCTGAAATAAGAAAGAACTTAATGGATTTAATCCCATGGCACTAATGTCTTTCTTACAGAGTCCCTGATTGGTTAATTACATGAATTAATTATCTGAATATTGTGAGTAACCAATCAAAACCCTTTAAAGCTCCTGATGTTTTTAGGGCAATGCTTGAGAGTTCTACCCAACACTGAATCTTTCATCTACCATCTGTGAATGTCAGCTCCACTCTACACCCAACTCATTTATGGTCTACCAAGCAACTGTGCATTCCATAAGTGACAGACACAAGAAGATATACATGTGCCTTTATAGTACTGGACCATAGTGTAGCTTTCAATATGCCCATGTCTTTGTTTTCTATTGTGGCAGAGTCGCATGTTGAATGTTCTATACTAGGTTTCAAATTTCAGATGCAGGTCAAAAGGTTCACTTGAACACAACCGTTCAGAATCAGTTCCCCAGCTTGTAGGTGTAAAATCTGAAAAGTGCACATAAGTTTTTCTGTTGCCAACCATAACACAGCATTACCTTCAGCTTCATGCAAGCATGCTCAGAGTTAATGAATATAGACAGGGATTTTTACCAGCGTTTTGAAAGCAGAAACAGACAATGCGTTCACATAAACTGGTAGCTCATTGTAGAGCCACTTGAAACAATATCATGAATCTTGGTAACCAGACTGACACCTCCAGTTAGTCAGTGTTATATGGATCTATCCTTCAAGTAAAATTGAATACCTGGTGGAAGAAGACCGTAAGTCCACTTGGCCCCTCAACATGTATACACTAAAGTTGCGTATAATTTCGTATAGTTTGGTAATGTTTATACATGTTCAGGGGCCAAAACAAATCTTTCACAACCTTTCATGATGTTTTCACCCTGGAACATGTATTAAACATTCTAAAAGAAACTATATGTAACTTTAGCGTATACATGTTGAGGGGCCAAGTGGACTTACGGTCTTCTTGCGCTCAGGTCTTCAATTAGCCTATTGTCAAGACTTCATTGAGGAATTACAATGTAGATAGCTTTATTCCATAAGCTGTATAATCCATGTCTTGACATCCACCTGTCCCCAAATTAATGCTACTTCTGCATTTCTGTCTTTTGCTTGTTTTGTCTGTCTGGAAGAGCATTTTGTGACATGTTGTGACATGCAGTTTGAGGGCACACATTGTGGAAATCCCTAACCATCTCATACCAAAGTTTACCTGTTACCTACCTTTCCTTTTAATCTCTGCAGTCTTTTAGCCTGTTCCTTCCTAGCCTCCTCTTTTGCCTGTTCTCTAGCCTTCTTTTCCTGCTTCTTGCGTTGATCCCTCTCTTAGTATCTTGACACCTTCTGTCTTCTCGCCTGCTTCTTCTCTCTTCTAATTCAACTTCTTGTCGACTTAATGCTTCCATCTGCTGAAACTCTTCGTCCTCTTTTTAAGTTTAGCATATTCTATTGCTTTAGCTTTTACTTGCATCTGAAAAAGATATAAATAATGTATATTACATCCAATGCTGTTTCAAGTTATACATCGTACCTTGACCTACCTTGACCTAAGCCGTCCAAACCATTTTGGGAATGTGTGATGGCTTCTGGGGATGGATCTTTTTCCATTGATTCCTAGAGAATGCAAAGTGCTTCAAAATTGTGTTTAAAAACTTTCCTTTCTAATTCATGATATTGTCACTGCATTTGTTTTGCTTTATTTGATCATAAGTTTATCTTTGGGTTGTTCTAGGTTGTTTCCCGAGTAGGTTGATCAATCCATCCATTTGATTTCTATAATTTTTATACTTAGCGAGGCTTTTCCTCCAATCCACTAACCTTTCTTTGCATCTCCTTTTCATACTCTCTTGCTTTCCTAGCCTCTTCCTGTTCCCTTCTCTCCTCCTCTTGTGCTTTTTCTAATTCCTTTTGTACCTGTTGAGTAAAATTCACAAAAATAAAACCCTCTTAAAAAGTAACACTTATATTATTATATTACAAAGCATACAAAAGTCCAAAGAAGTTAATGAGGTGACACAATAGCTGGAAAAGATAATACAAACTTTTTTTTTTTAATCTTTCAGCCTAATATTTCTGTCACTGGAAAACATATGGCTTTCCACTGATACCAAAATCTCCATTTTGGTGGAAAAAACTTGGGGATTGTTGAATGGACCATTTGCCTTTAAAATGATCTTAAACCCACATATAACTGAGAGAGCAAGCACAAACAACATACTAAATATGCAAAACTCCCAACAACCCTAAAAGGTGACATCCACCCTTCCTATGAACATATTTTTGTCTGAAATCAAAAGGTAATGCGTCATTGTGTTGATTATTAATTAAATACTGTATTTATATAAACTAATTGCTTGTTAGCAACTTAACTATTGCTTCAATACATTGCTTTTAATTAATATTAACTTCTGTCATTATATGAAATTGTATGTGTAAATTGTTATTCAGGACCCCTTGGAGGCCCATACCAGTTATTGAAGGGGCTACCCTGGTTAAAGAAAGATTAAATACATAAATAAACAAATGAATAAATAAATAAATGAATGGGAAGCTGTGAAACTCAGTGTAGCGAATTAGAAATCAGAAACTACTGTATTAATAATGTGTAACAACATTGCCCTCCTTCGGGATTGAGCTCTTTTCTCACAGTAGTTTTTTGTGATAACTTTGATATGTATTAAATAAATAAACAAATAAATAAATGAAGGGGTGGATATACTTGTTTCTAATGTACCATACCTTCCATGCAGATAACCTCTCATATCTTTCTTGTTTTTCTTTTTCTAGTTGTCTAGCTTTAGCCTCAGCTTTCTTCTCCCTCAGCCTGGCTTCTTCCTCTGCAGTTTGTTCAGCTTGCTCTAATGATGAACCTTTCTCAACCTGATGAAGGGGTTAAAAATTACAGTACATATCCATCAAGTTTTGTTATAACTTAACTTTTACACCAAGGTTGGTCAACCATTTTAAATTTAAACTATTTATATCATTCTGGGCTAGTCATGCCACTTATAAAGCTGGCAAGTAAGTTGTACATATAAACCACAAAAGCATGTGGCCCAATACCTGTACTTCTGGTATCATCACGACTAGAGGACGTATCTAGACTGATGCCCTCAGATGTCAACATTCTGGGTTGATGTCTGAGAAACGTCCAGTAAATGTTGTGTCGGACTCACTACTGAATCTGGAGGAATGATTCTGCACAGTAGTGTCCAACTGAACCTTTTCACCACATTTGTTTTTGCCCATATACTTTTAGAACATTAGAACATTCAAAGAGCGATCTTGTCACAATTGTACCAGGACCAAAGTATAAACATTAGAGCATTTTCTTGATCTTGGCACTTTACTTTTTGGAATGTCATCACTAACCAGCATCACACAATAAATATCCAAAGTTGGTGGATGATGAAGGATTCAGTCTAGGACCTTCCAGGTATGACATGGGCACTAAATATGGGCTATTCCTGTTGAAATTTATACATACACCTCTTATAGAAGACATGACCTTATACATTGATCAGCTCGTAATCGACGGGCCTTATATTATAACATCCCGGATTAATATTAATATATTTTATTTTGAGAATTGCCTTGTGACATCTCGCCAGAAGCATCACAAAGTATTAATTGAAGACCTATACTTTGTCTACTTTATTTAACACACACAATATAGACCAGACAGATCAACTTCATCACTCCTAACGTGGGTCTACTTTTTGGCGTAGTGGTAAAAGCCTAACAATTTACGAGCTGATCAAAGTGTAGCCTCCCACACAGGGGGTGTGGAATGTGGATTTCCAATGGTGTCTCCAATTCAGGTAACTAAATTTGAAATTCACATTCCCTGTGTGGTCATGTCTTCCATAAGGGGGTGCAGGGGATGATTTAAGTACTACCCAACACCCCACTAGAGCAGTGTGAGTAACATGACACCACTGCTCAGCTATACTGTGTAGAAGTGCATGGTTAAATTTGAATATAGCTATATTTACATTAAAAACACTGTGAATATGCTGGTCGATTTCACATTTTATGTTACCTACAGAAGGTGTGAATTATCCTTTATACACGCATCACTTTTGTTCTGAAATCGACCATGTAATAATGACACACACACAATTTTAAAACAACATTTTTGCACAGAATTTAATGGGATTTGAAAAGTAAAGGGGCAGTTGAAATTCTGGTGATAACACTTTTACAGTGCATGATGGGAAGTCCTTAAATCATCCTTTGAGATGTATGGATTTTAAAAATAGCCAAAAGAGATATTAGATGGTGAGATGGGTAGGAGTACAGATAAATCAAACTGGATACAAAATACATACCGTAAAAACTTGATAGTTAGCATATGACTATGTGCTTACTATCAAGCGCTTTCGAAAACAAGAAATTGTATTAAAGTCCATCAATGCTTTACCAACTGAGCTAATGGGGTTGAGACACACATTTGCAGGTTAACTTGTTTGTATATAACTATGTGTATCAATGATTTGCTCAAAACCCTTTACACTTTTGTGGATGGGGCTTTTCATGTTTTCATGTTTTAAAAGTGCTCGATAGTAAGCACATATGCTAACTATCGTGTTTTTATGGTATCACTGTAGAATCAAGTTAAATAGTTTACCTCTTTAATGGCTCTCCATTTCATTATAGCATCTTTTTTCTTTTCTTGTAGTGAGGTATATTCTTGGTACCATGCTTCATGAGCATTGACATCTGTAATGGTTCTACCCGGTAAGGAATTAGTTGCTTCATCTAGAAATGTTGCCTTGCCCTGTAAAAACAATACAATGCTGATTGGATAAATGTTGGTGAGGTTTGGACTGGGTTTCAGAGAAGAACTGCAGTCCCTTGCTCAGATTCACGCGAGCGCCCTGTTAATGAGCGATATACGCAGAGCTTTGTGTTCACTTCAAGGGCGCTGATCTGCGCCGACCAACGATTTGACGCACAATCGGCCAATCAGATTATCAGTCTGTTGCTATGATAGTCAGACGAATGATTCAGCCAATCAGAACCCCACTTCCGTGTTTATGCTTTACACGCTCTCACAATGTAAACAAGTGCTGTTCTTCTCTGACAAAACGGTAAGCAATGATATCCATGTCTTATTCTGTGTATTACTCACCACTGACCAAGAGGATAGGGGTAAGCACCTTGTCCCCTGTTCCACATACTAGAAAAACTTGCTTTGTTATCATCCTTTAGGCCAGATTTGTCCCAATAAAGTCAACTAAACTGGATGATTCTACAATTACCACACCCAGTTCTTTATCTTGATCACGACCAGTGTGGTAAACCACTGCATTTTTTTAAACTGAGAATTTGGTGCCTGATGACACTGTGAAAATCGCCCAAAGCAAAACATAAAACGGTTAAATTTGCAATAAAATTGATAAATAACAAAAATGCCCAATATTAAGTGGAAAATTAAAGATTGCATTAAAAAAAATTGAATCATAAAAACAAAATGAGACAAACAAAGAGCATGCTGTCAAAGAAATATAAAATCGCCTACATTCCCTCCATTCAAACTTATAAACCTTGTGTCCTAGCATAAGGCCTTATTGCCCCTCATAATTTGCCGTTTTTGATGCAAATGTGGTGTGCACTAAAATAATTTCTACCAATATCATACCTTATGTTTATTTCTGATGCGTAAGAAGGTGCCGTGATCATACTCATCCCATCCACCTCTAGGGCCTCCCGTTTGTTCGACAAACCTCTGAAAGAAACATCACACATAATAAGTCACTGAGTAAAAGCCCAAAAGAACAAAGTAAAAATGTCATTACTGAACAGATTAAATGGAGAAATACAATACCTTTGTTGCTTTCTATCAAGAAAAATGAAAGCTGGAAAAATATGATAACTATAATCATATTGAACTTTAAATATTCAATTTAAAGAGCCTATGATAACCATATCTCAAGGTAAAAGTGCACACAGTCAGATTTAAACAAAATACAGTGTTAATAATGTTTAACAGTTTTGTGCTGGTTACTTGGACCCTGCAGCATCAATATGTTGTGCACTTGGGCAAAACACTTTACCTCACTTGCCTCACCCACCCAGGTGTAATGGGGAGGTGTTAGAGAATAGTTACAATATAATGTGCTGAAAGGAGCTGCACTACGGTTGTGCCCCTTATTGAAATGAAATGATTCTGATGTATCTCAGTGGCAGCTGTAAATCACAAACATTTATTTTATTATTTGTATATATTACCTCAAAAGCAGCCACATCAGGAGGTAGATCAGCCATTATGTTTCTTGCTGATGATGCCGTCGGCTTAGATTTGGTTGCCTTTGTTTCAATGCTAATGGGTGGTGCTTGTGCCCATGAGTCGATTCGTTTCTCTAGTGTGTTGATCTCTTGGTTGAGAATGTGTTCTTCTTTCATCAGCTCCTCGTAACTTTGGAAAAATTTGAAAATAAACTCAGATGGTTTAATGATAAACTTTTAAAGGGTTATATTTTTGTATATCAAGCATAATTCAGACGTTTAACAGCTGAAATTCCGGGAGATAACACCAAAGAACCAGTGGCGTAGCTAGGGCTTGTGGCGCCCAGGGCTAAGCATACATAATGTTGCCCCGATTCCTTAAAAAAGCGCACGCAGAGCGCGCAAAAATGTGCACAAATTGGGCCTACCACTATTAATTTTGGTTATATTGAAGTTGAATATCGGTCTTAAATTTGACTTTCATCGCTTGGAAGGGCCGGCGCAGAATTGATGCTGAATTGGTCATTTCGGAGCCCCCTATAAAGGCGGCGCCCAGTTGAAATCAATACACCCCTATGGAAGACATAACCTTAATATTTTACACAGGGAGTGAGAATTTCAAATGGAGTTACCAGTTACCTCAATGGGAGACTCCATTTGAAATCTATATACACCCCTATCCCCTATGGAAGACATGACCATAATGTCTTACACAGGAAATGAGAATTTCAAATGGGGTTACCTCAATGGGTGACTCCATTTGAAATGTACACCCCCTATGTGGGTGATATATCTTCTACAGGGGGTGTATAGATTAAACCGGAATAGCCCATGGTCATGTCACATTGTCTTAGGTGCCTTGGGTTATTTTTGTCCCTGCACTTTATGACAGCCTGTACATACAAGAAACAAATGATTCATATTATAACAAAACATGAAAAATGCTGATCTGTTGATCATGACAGAATATCCAAGTAAGAACAAGGATTGTACTACTCACATTTGTCTTTGTTGAGTTTTAAATTCATTTAATTGACTTTCAATATCCTCCATCAGTTCTTTTAGTTTCTCAACAACTGTACAAATGGAAAAGGTAAAATATATTCAATAAGTATGATAGTTTTCCAAGCTGCATCAAGATCTTTTGAACATGCACATAAATGTTCAAAAAAAACCATACCAGAGCATCTGGTCGACTAGTTAGATAAGTGAGGTATTAGCATGATACTCTTAACCAATAGAGCCACCAACTGGCCTGGGATCTGGCCAGATTTGAACCGATATTGATATACCGTAAAAACTTGATAGATAGCACATGTGCTTACTATCGAGCACTTTTTAAAACATGAAATTGTACCAAAGTCTGGCGCTTTACCAACTGAGCTAATGGGATTGAGACACACATTTGCAGGTTTACTTGTTCATATATAACTATGTGTATCGATGCTTTGCTCAAAACCCTTTACACTTTTGTGGATGGGGCTCTTCATGTTTGCAACTTTTAAAAGCGCTTGATAGTATATGCTAACTATCAAGTTTTTTCAATACCAAATGACCAAAAATTTGACCCGTATTTACAGCACATCCCTGTTTGGTCATTTGTACTGATGAGTACCCTCTCCCCTGTTTGTTATGGTTCATTACACTCTTCTTGAAAGATATACCCCATTAACACAGAGAGTATAGTCAACTTCAATTCTGAATTCGACTTTACGCCTTCACATGCTACAAATAACCATTATAAACTTGACTTCTAAATTGCACGCTCATTTACACTGCAAAAGTTTGTTGAGTTTGAATTTGACAAAAGTTGCTCTGGGTCGTCATTAGAGGTCAACTTCTGAAGTTGAGTTCAAAAGTTTACACACAAATGAAGTTGAGTTGATATTTGACTGAAGACGACTTCAGGCTATGTCGGTCTTGGAAGGTTTACTTACATTCTGGTGTTGGCTTCACATTCTGTAATTCCCTTTGAAAGTGCTTCACGTTACTGTGCATTTTTCCAAGTTGTTGTTTTAACTTTGTTTCTAAAAATTAAATGAAAAAACAAAACATCAGTTGTATACCAGATGATTTCAGTGTGATTCACAGAATTAAAACCAGAGAACCAGGACTCGACCGCCATCTTGATACAGACATGGAGCAAAAATTGGGGTATTCGGTTTCCCTCGGAATGCGCTCGAGGCATTCGTTGTCATGCAAGCGCGACATGGATGATGGGCGCATTTCAGATGAGACGCAGAATTGTTTCGTTCGTCTCTGCGCACCTTGGCAAGGACCACAAATACCCCCAATTTTCTCCCCATAGCTGACGGCGCGATTGTATGTGGCGGTATAGGGAGTCCCGGTTCTCCTTCTCTAATTCTGTGGTGTGATTACAACAAACCTTGAAATAAGCAGGCGCTGGGAGCAAATTTGCTCTCTAGAGTAAAGCCACCAATAAATGCTCCTGGTCTTTGTACAATTCACATGAAACATCAGCAATGTTCTAAAACAAATTGATCCTGGCTCCAGTTTTGCACTTGATGCAGTAAGCTGTATTGGATATGCAGAAAAGGATATACTATTTGAAAATTGCTCCTGTTACTTCAGAAATTGCTCCTAGTTCTTGTACAATACCAGTGAACAACCTTCATAAAAGTGAACCAAAAAACTCTTGGTTCCAGTACGCTTATTTCAAGGCTTGGATTACAATGCACTTGCATTACACAACTAAAATTATCACTACGAGGAGTGTGATATCAGGTTTCTACTGTATACTTTACCATATACATATTAAGGAGTGTGATTATAGCATACTTAATTTTTTAATATGGTCCATTAAACTTTTGGTGTTTTGGAAGTTGACAAAATCTTTGCTTTGATTATAGTTTAAATATGTAGAGGCTGGTTCTGACAACTTACTTTCTTGCTTCCTTTCAGACAGTAATTTGAGCTCATGTTCCTCCAGGACACAAAACTCCTTCCTAAAATCACTGCGTTTGTTGTACAAATGGGTGCTTTTTTCCCGATCTAGGTTGGTAATTCTACAAACAAAAGTAACATTAATACAATGAAAAGCACCATCTACAACAGTCCCCAGATCACATACATTACATAACCAGGCACATGATGGTTGTAGCTAGCTACGAAATGGAGGCTGGTTTGAAAGTTATTATGCTGATTGCTAGTTTAAAAATAACATTCCTAGCATGCAAGTATTGCATTCTATTTCTATAATCAGTTAATGCTGCTGTTGACCCTTGAAGTTGCATCTTTCACAGAATTGAGCTTATTTTGATATTTATGTAATTTTTTTGTACAGGTGAAAAAAAATCCAGATTTGCAAACCCCAACTGCATATTTTGATGGATTTTATTTCACTATTTCACTTTGCCATTTTTGAAACCTCTTGATGCAGCGGGACAAACAACGTATCACATCATGTAGTATACCTGGTACACATCATTGTGCGCAACACACAATGGAAGAACTTCTATCAAAGGAACCTCACAGTTGAAATGGCTTTGCTTTTAAATATTGGTTCATACATGTAGATAAAATGAACAAACAATACACTTGAATGTTTTACCATGTCTTTTCCCACAAGCATGGAAGTTTATTCACAAATTATAACTAAAATATCAGTAAAACATACAGTACTTTATATCTGTTGCTTCATAAGTACCCATTTCAAAATTACACTTTTTTATCCTTTATCAGGCATTTATGTAGAACTATTCTCCTCGCTTGCCCACCACTCTCCTTAACAGCTCAAGCACTCGAAATTTCCAGCTCGTCTGGAAAAGTCTAAAACACAAAGCCTGTATTACCCATTCTAATTATCTAATATAACATACTTCTTTTGCAACTGATCAATTTCTCTTAATATTTCCATCTTCTTAGCTTGGTCTGTCTTTCTTTTCCATGCCCAGCCTTCCTTAGCATCACCACCAGCTTTAGCCTTTGGTGAGTCAAGTCGTTCTTTTTTCCTGGCTCCAGGGTGATTGGGTTTTGCTTGGTTTCCAGTCATGTTCTACAAAAGTTATGAGAAATTATAAGAACATAAGGAACAGAACAAACAGCTTTGTCTTAATAATCTTGAAAAAAAAATTGAACTCAAGTGCATAGTATAAATCATAGTCAAATGTGTTTCTGTTACCATGCATATGGGGATATATTGTGGAAGTTTACATAGTAAAAATACATAAAACCTCCGATATTGGAATTCTTTATGTATACTAAAAGTACGGTAATGCTTTGTCTTAGGAGACTATGGAAGAAAATCAAGTGTGAACAATATGCTTCAAACCTTAAATTGGAACACTTTGGAGCAGAGACGTGAAAAGCAACGTTTATGTGCTTTTCACAACGTTTATGTGCTTTTCACAAAATAATTCATGGTGGATTTGAGCTTGAATTGAATAGATACACCACCAAGAAAGTTGACAGACCAAGACGGACGCACAACCAACAATACCAGAGCAACTCTAATTTCATCACAACAAGCCAGTTCGCTACATCATTTTTCCCCTTACAATTTCATCTTGGAACCAATTACCCCAATCCACTGTAGACATCAAAACAACTGAACCCTTTAAACAAGCTATTTCAGAAGTGGACCAGACCTCAAAGACGACGACCAGAAGTAAACATTAGCATCCCACACTCTCGTCAGCCCTGTGTTACACTTCCACAAGGAGGTATACGGGGAGAATTTCTACAAGGTACAAGGTATGAAGTTTAGCATGTTTAAACAATTATTACAACATCAGTTTTGATGCGCAAATCCTCCAATATCGGAGATTTGCGACCGGTGCAAAACGATTTTGGAGTTTTTGCGCACGCTGTGGTGGTTTATTAACTATAATAGTTACTGTCGTCCGGGCTGTCGTCCATGCGCAAAACCTCCAAAAACGGAGTTTCTGCACACGTTATACGCAGAATCTCCGGTTTTGGAGGTTTTGCCCTCGGGCGCAGAACCTCCGGAAATGGATTAACTTCATAACTCGATGGTGAGTGACAATTCATATTAATCATCAACATCGTGACAGAGTTCAAGGTTATTGCCGCTTGACAAAAAAAGTTTTGCCGGCAAAAATGGCAAAAACTAAAAAAGTGATTTATAGTTCAGTTTTTTCATCTCAAAACAAATTATTACAAAAATAATTTCCTGAGTGTAACAAGGCCAGATTTTGCAATTATAAGTAACATATTAATAAATTAAAGGCATGCGTTTTCATTGCTCAAGAGCATTTAACCGAAATGTGGCATACATCAAATTCAAAACTTTTTCATTTAAGGACTTGATGAGACAAAAAGTATGTTGAATGATTCATTAAAAGTTTTGTGTTACTGTTTATGAGCTTTCTGTGTTACTTTTTAATATCTAAGTGACTATAAGTGGGTTTTTGCCAGTTTTTGCCATTTTTGCCGGTTTAAACCAGGCAAAAACTGGCAAAAACAGGTTTTTGCCAGTTTTTGCCACCCTTGCTGGCAAAAACTGAACCCTGCATCATGACATGCAATTGCAACATCCAAAAAGGCAAAAGAAAATCATGCGTACTCAGTACTGTAAGTAACTTTGCCTTTGGCTTCTAGTATTTCATGTATTTGGCTTCATGTTAATAACATGAATTGATAATTGCACAGGCCCCACAGCCAGCACAGCTACAGACTAGTCTAGGCATGATCACAAAATTTCAAGTAGGTTTTTTCACATGGAAATTATTTTGTTTAAAAAGGTGATAATTTAACTTAAAAAAATGAGGGGTCAACCATGTCTGTAGCTCAAATATCAACAAAGTTATGGGCAAATGTCTGTTTTTAAAAATTTTCATTTTTCTGCGGCCATCATTGACAATGCCTTACAATGACTTACTGTACAAAAGAGCCAGTAATGTATCATTTTTCACCACGATGATCCGTTTTACACAAAGGCGATTTTATTTTATGAAATCTAACTATCACTGCATGATGACTTCTGTATCAAGGATAAAGTAGGTATGCTAGGTGAATTCAAATTTGCCATCAAACTGCATCATTTTACATATCAAATTAAAGCCCTTGAGTAAAGAAAGCCAAAACTGAAAACATTTTTGTCATAGCACTTTCCGTAACAAAGTTACATCTGGTCAAAGATTGACTTTCATCAAAAAGATTCTGCTAGCAAAATGCTCCAAAACGGCATTTAGGGGTGTTTCTAGATCTTAGTCTCATGGCGATAGCAGCTTTTTTTTTAATGGAACTGCTATCAAAATCCTCTAAAATTCCATATGCGACTTGATTATCACCATAAAAATCATATATTTGGGTCAAGTGAAGTATAGAAAACATATTTATGTAGGTTTCCTTCACCGACCTATTCTCGAAAAAAATTCAAATTTCTATGTAAATATGCATTGTGTTTGGGCCCCGGTCTCGGCAAATTTCGCTGACTAGTAAATGTGTTAACTAAGGTTTGCCTGGGCTGGGATACTATAAAGGACCAGCACTTTTTAGACTACGTCTCCAAGTTTCTGGTGTCCAAATTTCAAAATTTTGTATTTTCCTATGGGGATTACACAGTTAAGCCATTTACTGTGGTCGCAACTTTTTGAGGTTTTTGAGTTGAACGTCGCCCTCTATAATAAGCAATGTGGACTAGTCTACTACAGTCACACTAATGCACTTATCAAGTCTTTCCCGGCCCTGGGGGACCCGGGACATAGCGGGGAACATGCTGGGACATAGCCGGGGATGTACACAAAATCATTGCCCATGAGGCGGGAAGTTAGCCGGGACTTGGCGGGGATGTACAGTAGATCGTCCCCGCTATGCCGGGCCAATCATTCATGTTAGTGTGGGCTTTTGCAGGGGTGTACAATTTTTTTCCCCGCACTGCCGAGACATAGCTGGGACTTTCATGAAGAAGTCACACCATTAAAAAACATCAGTATGTATACCAAGAACGGCCGATTTTGCATACTCATCTGTAATGCTCTATTTTCACCATTGTGGCGCTACAAAGGAAACTGAGGAGTGGGGTAATTACTTGTTTTAAGTAACCAATATTATATTAAAACTAGTCCGAATAATCAGACCCAGAACAAAATATTAATTTCTGACATGATCGTGTACTGGGTCTGAACTGTTTCCATATGAAATCTTGATGGCAAATTGGACAATAGAAGCACATGGTTCTACGTGACAGCTTTTTAATCCCTATTCATGTTACGTGAATCACGCTATTGTGGACCATCCTTCTGATACTTGAGTGTTTGGACAAGCGGAGCGGTCTTTTGTCTACCTCTCTGTTTGTAAACAAACCAGGAGGTCGAAATAAATCCTCCTCGCCGAATCACGAAAGTCAGCGTAATAAACGGCACTATATTAAAACCAATTTCGTGCATCTATAAATGAAAGTCTACTTTTTTTTAAACACTTTATTTTGTTTAAATCCTTATGCGTCTGCATGTAAATTAAGGCTCAAACATGTTGATGTCTTTAAAATTATCGGCATGCACTATTAAATCGGCCGTGTCGTATACGATCACTGCTATCCAAATAATCCAATCAATCTTTTTTTATTAGGCCTATATTATGTCGTTCATTCAATAATCGACACAGGTATATCGCGCTGCAAACTTTAGCACGTGCTATTAAAGTCGTTGACCCCTCTCCCACTACTGACAAAATGCAATATTATTGCCCTAAAAAGTTGAATTAACTTTGAAATTGAACTTTTCTTCTTCTTTTTATCTATGCCCGTATACCGTATATTAAACTCTGCAAGATAGGCCAGGGCATAGCCGGGATTGTACATTGTTTTAACGCAAGTCCCGGCCCATGGGGTCAGGGATTGTGCCGGGATTGTCACACTGTAGCCCGGCTAGCGGGGGCCGAGTCATAGCGGGGGATGTACAGAAAATTTATGCCCGTAGGCGGGACTTTAACGGGTCAGTGCCGGGATGTCACGCTGGCAAAATGTACTTCCCGGCTAAGTCCCGCTTAGTCCCGGGTCCCCCAGGGCCGGGGAAAGACTTGATAAGTGCATAACAGCATCAAAATCTATTCATCTCAGTTTCAGTTTCAGTTTCGGTTGTCGTCGGTAGGGTAGACAAATTGTCCACATTTCGCCAACTTCATTAGATTATATTGACTTGACGCGCTTACAGGACTAACTTGAGAACTTCTAACAATTGTTCAGTTTTTGTTTAAAAATCTCTAATGTAGATGCTGCTGTGACTTCCCCGGGCAGCTTGTTCCAGTCTGGGATTGTTTGGTTGAAGTATGAAAACTTGTTGATATTGAGTCTGGTGTGTTGCCTTTGATATTTATGAAGATGGCTTCCCCTGGTTCTGGTGATTTGTGAAGGAATCAGATAATCCTCGCTCTTGACCCCGACCAGTCCATTTGAAATTTTATACATCATTGTAAGTCTGTCATTCTTTCTTCTTTTTTCTAATGTTTCCCAGTTCAATTTAGTTAACATATCTGTGACACTGCTGTATCTGCTAAAGTTCGCTACAAAATCTGGCTGCTCTCCTCTGCACCATTTCGATTCTGTGCTTATGTATTTGGGTATGGGGTCCCAAACAATACTGGCATATTCAATATAGGTCGCACCAGCATATTATATGTGCAAGTTTTCACGTCGGTTGTACAGAACCAAAAATTCCTCCTGAGAAAGCCGGCACCTTGTTCGCCTTATTAATTGTGTTTTTGATGTGGACACTCAAGTCATTTTATTATCAATTTCAACCCCTAAATATGGATTGGAATCTACCTCTTGCAGAGTCTCGCCACAAAAAGTAAATGAGTGCGTTGGGGCTCCTTTTTATAGGAAATTAGCATGGTGTTACATTTCGCTGGATTGAATGACATCAGCCATTTATCCTGCCAGTCTTGGAGTTTAACAAGGTCTTCTTGGAGAGTTGCGACATGGGTGTTGTCCCTCCCAGCAGTGTAAACTAAGCAATCGTCGTGAAAAAGTCTCACCGAGCTTGACAGGTTATTTGGCAAGTCATTTATATACAGCAAAAATAGGAGCGGCCCTAAGACCGTTCCCTGCGGCACACCTGAAAGCACTTTCTCTGGCGATGATTTTTCTCCATCACAAACAACTTGCTGGTTGCGTATAGTGAGAAAGTTGTTGAGCCAAGCGAGGAGTGAACGTCTAATACCATAAGTGTGAAGTTTGGACAAAAGCCTCTCATGCGGCACCTTATCAAAGGCTTTTGAAAAGTCTAATATTGCGAGATGGGTAGTGAGCCCTTTTTCCAGGTTTGAGGTTAAATCATGAGCCGTTAGTAAAAGCTGGGTAACTGTTGAGCGTTTGGCCCTAAAGCCATGCTGTTGGTCAACTAGGATGTTCAATTTCTCCAGGTGCTTCATTATGCAGTGTGTGCGAATGAATTATATGTTCAAGGATCTTGCAAACAATGCTTGTCAAAGACACCGGCCGGTAATTTTCAGGCTTGCTTTTGTCTCCTTTTTAAAGATCCCAACTATGTTAGCTTAGCGCCACTGCTTGGTAAAATTCCTTCATCCAGCGAACATTGAAAAAGCTCAGTTAGAATTGGAGCAAGTTCATCTGCGGCTAGCTTAAGAAACCAAGATGGCAGTTGGTCTGGGCCAGGAGCTTTGTTTGGAGACAAAGTTTTCAGCTGTTTAAGCACGCCATCCGAACTTACTAGCAGGCGAGGTATTTCATCATAGTTCTCACAATCAAGCTTGGGGACATTGTCAGTTTTTTCTTGAGTAAAAACACTAGCAAATTGATGGTCAAGGGCTTCTGCTTTGCCCTTAGCATCACTGATGACACAGTTGTCGACTTTGAGATCAGAGATTCCAACTTCCTCACTTTTAGTTTTTTAATAAAGCGACCAGAAGGCTTTTGGATTTTCCTTGATGTTATCCGACAAGTGATCAGCAATGTACTCCTTTTGCCTTTTGCAAACTTCTGCGAGTGGTTTTTTGGATCACTTTGAATCTTTCCCAGTCTTTCTCCGATCTAGATGCCTTTGCTTTATTGTAAAGCCTCTGCTTACAGCGGGTTAATCTTCTGTGTTTCCTGCTGAACCAAGGTAAATCATGCCGGGTAGAGCTCATTTTAGATGGTACGCGTCTGTCCATAATGGCTTTGATTTCATTTTCAAGAGAGTCCCATTTTTCCTGCACAGTGTTAGGGACAGGCACATCTGAGCGAGGGCGCTATTTATTTTACTTGATAATAAAGCCCTATGTAAATCTGTGCCATTTTGTGCCACTGAAAACACCATTTTTGGAGAAAATGATGAATAAAACCAAAATTAATCTGTTTCAGATGCTCTAGTTTGCATTGACAACAGATTCAATGCTTTAGGAAGCAGAATGCAACATTGACTTCACTTTTGAATATTTTTTCTATGAGATATGCCTTGGTGAAAATCACCGTTTTGGTCAAAAAAGGGGTCAAAAAGGGGCATTTTTGGGAAAAATTCTATTTTGACCCAAAATTCATCTTCTGACAAAAGGGAAACATGGTTTGACAAAAACTTTCATCCTTTTCACATAACAATTCCAGTTTACTTATTTGCTGGGAGAAAGCACTTTTTTATTATCGCTTGGGAAAAATCATTGTTTTTGCCTAAAATGGGCCCAAAATGGCCGAAAAATGGCAAAATTTGACCAAAATTAGCACAAAAATCACTTTTTTACCACCTTAAATTTGAATTTTCATACAAAATTTCACAGATGTGTTGAAAATGATAACATAATATTCAACAAAAATTAGATTAAATTACAGTGAAAACAAAAAATTGACAGGGGGGCACAAAAATTATCAAGTCCCCCCATGCACTCTTCTTCTTCTTCTTCTTCGTCTTCTTCCTTATAAGTGCCTCCAAAGTGTCATAACTTCACTTAGCAATACAGTAGAAGATTGGTTTTGGTGTCAAATTGTTTCTGAGAAGTTCTCTCTTCCAATAAACAACAATTCATGTTAATAGAATTAATTTGAAATTTTTATGCCTGTCCCTACAGTGTTGCATCTATCTTGCTTAGAATCTGACATGGAAATGGCATAGTCACATAATCAGTAACGCTTATACAAATAAATCATATAAACTTAGTTGTAATGTTTACAATCCGACAAGAAATATACAAAATCATGAAATAAAAATAAGCAACCAGTAAGCTTACCTGTCGCTTTTCAGCAGCCGACATTTTGATTCGTGTGTTTCAGCATTCCCCGACTCATTACTCCACTAAAAATTTTCAAACATGGACAGCTTAAATTCACAAAATAGACCACTTTACTGAAAATTAAAATATTTATTCATACTTTTGGTAGAAAAGTATACATAAAATCTGCAAAAATATACTCTTAAAGCTCAAACAATCTAAATTTTATTCACAAACATTTGAGTGAAAGAGGATGACCTAGCCTTTCCCAAGCCTAGCAACAGTAATCAATCTCATGATCTCGTCGATTTTATCTGTGTTTACAGCTGAAAAAGAGCCACAAAATACTAGAACTACAACCACTGTTTTAATATTTCAATAATAGAGGCATCTAGTATAGATACAAAATGAATGCGACAAGGACGATTTATAATTCTAGTGGCAAATGCTTGCTCGAAAATTGGGTAGAAGAGGTGAGTTGTCAAATTTCAGGGTTTTTTCACATGCACACCCTGTACTGTGCTGTGCATGTTCATGTTGATGTTCATGTGTTCATTGTTTACATTACAACTACAAGTACAGTTTTTGTCAGAGAACCCGGCCCCCAACTCAATACAAAAGTTTGCAACCATGAGAGTTACCAAATCTTTTAAAGTCAAGACCCCTTTGCAATGATTTTTCAATTTCAATTTTCATCAAATTTACCCCATTTTCAATGCAAAATCGAGGACAAAAGTCAAAATGTGGCCCAAAAAACCCCTTCAATCTTCATGCCTTTTTTTCAATTTTTGTTGTTTTCAATGACTAGAATTCAAACACCCCTTTTCAGTGACATAAAATTAACGGATTTTCCCAAGTACCCCTTTTATCCAAATTTTGCGGACAGTGCAAATTATAAATTACCCCCCCCCCCAACTCAAAACAAAAGTTGGCAACCATGAGAGTTACCAAATATTTCAAAGACCCCCTTTGCAATGATTTTTCATCAAATTTACCCCCCCCCCTTTTCCATGCAAAATCGAGGACAAAATTTGGCCAAAATCAACCCCTTTTTTGTGGTTTTCAATGACTAGAATTTCAAACATCCCTTTCAATTTATACTAGACTTTCAAACTCCCCTTTTCAATGACACTAAATATTGACATAAAATTATACCGGATTTTCCATAGTAACCCATTTATCCAAATTTCGTGGAGAGTGCAAATTAAATACCCCCTATTTTGCTGATTTCACGGTCAAATTTCGCGGACAGTGCAAATTAAATACACCCTATTTTGCTGTCCTCGCTACTGGTTAAAAATTACCCTTTTCCACGCTATTTGGTAACTCTCATGGTTGCCAACTTTTGTGTTGAGTTGGGGCCGGGAAAATACTCAAGGAGAGTGCAAATACAACATGCATAGTTGCATACATGCACAGATGCATGTTGTAACTTTGACTCTGTGCATGTAGAATTTTGCCAATTTCGCGGTACCGTACTTAAAAACAATCAAAACTTTTGACCTATGATATCCTATTTGCTGGTGATTAAAAGCTTCAACAGTTGGTCGACATTGGCGCCAGGGATTGACGGTTTAGTCGCATCAGAAAAAATCTAGTCGCCAATGGCAATGCGACTAAAATGGTCGCAACGTACAGCACTGAAAAAGATGTGTTTGTTAAAAAGAACAAACAACATGATGAAGCGATATTAGAAATGAAAAAGAAAAGAAAATGAGGACAAAAAGGTACGGGTATGTGGGTTATAGTTAGTCACAGTAAGAAAAGGGGAATTAAATAGGCTAAAGAAAGAAACTAATCAGGAAATGTAAGGAGAAAAAAAAGCTAAAATAAGATCAGGAAATATAAATTTAAAAAAGCTATTTACGAGAACAGAATTAAATAAATAATGTGGAGAGTAAGCAGCAAATAATTTTATTGGTTTTACAGCTGAGAACTGTGTAACATGTAGTCAATCAAAAATAGTGGCATGTCTTTTTCATGTATTCTCTTTTACTTTGTTTTCATTTCTTTTTCTTGAACTCTTTTTTCCCCAGAATGAAAAGAAATATATACTAAATTATGAGTTACATAATTTGTGTGTCATTTGTTGGTTATAATTAATTAGTTCTATTTTGCATTGCAAATTACAGAGGCAAGTCCAAGAAAAGGGAATGGACACTGCAGTTGATGATGATGGGAAAGAGGTGTATACAATTAAAGCTCTTCCATTTAAAGATGGTCACCCAGGAATATTATCAACAGATGTTAATGCAGATCAAGAAAAGACTTCAACTTACAGAGAATCACACAAAACTCCAGAAAAACCTGGTGTTAGGACAGTGGGTAAGATTATTATTCACAATTTAATCAATTCAAGTACTTCCTACGTAGATTTAAATTAGTGTAATAGTAATTACTAGACTTGACATTCCAATATATGACTCTGTACATTATTGTTTTTATTCTTTAGTTTAATTTTACACTTTGCTTAAAATTACTCAAATTTTCTTCATAACTGAGTGGATTATATATTAGTAGAACATACAAAGTAAGTTGTACTACCAAAAAAAAATGTTTGGTTGCCCTCAGAGACCAACCCAAAAAAATCAGAAATCTTGGGTCATTTTTTTTTGTCAATCACTTTTTTAGAAGAAACCTTAAATTTGCACAGTATCAAGGACATTTTGTTATTCACTCATTTCATTTATC
Source organism: Amphiura filiformis (assembly GCF_039555335.1). Lineage (NCBI taxonomy): Eukaryota > Metazoa > Echinodermata > Ophiuroidea > Amphilepidida > Amphiuridae > Amphiura > Amphiura filiformis. The sequence continues at coordinate 26,927,966 of NC_092635.1, read as the reverse complement.
AAATGCATATATTTGATTAAAAATGAGAAGTATTTCCATTTAATTTTGTTCAAAAGTGCACAATTCTTTTAATGTAAAATGATCAAGAATTTGAATTTGTCGATACTAGCCTTTTCAAAATGGAGGAAGAGAACATGCAAAAATAGGATTGACCTACCGACCCTCCAAACTTTTGTCTTGGAAGGGCAACCCAACAATTTAATATTTTTGCCTTACTCTACTGGATTTGGCTGTTGGTATGCCAGTATTTGCAACCTGAATCTGTACAGCATCTCAAGTTTAACCATATCACACTCGGCAGTCCACGCTTTATAATGCGTGCCGGTTCGAAATTCTGAAAATTGGTGAAAGCGTGGGGGTTTAAACTTTTTGGGTAAAAAGCGTGGACTGATATAAAGCGTGGGATTAAAATAAAAAGCGTGGGGCTTCTTCCAACTTACAGTATATTTTTATTGAATGATAAAATAATCATAGTTCCAAGAAAAATCACCAAAACTTGCACACTATGTCGCAAGATAAAATTCCATTTGATGCAGGCTCGCGCTTGTTTACGTGAATCCAGTGCAATGTACACAATATCCTCCCCGGAGCGCTGCCAAAACACCTACGTCATATGCAAATGTCCGATTTTCCATGACGTGTTATTTTTCTTTACATTGATCGTATATGAGTGGCGTCATTAACATGCATAATTGATTGAGCGAAGCAGCACGGAAGAAGTAGGATATAGTCGCTGAACACAGCGTACGTCAAGTTTCATGACAAGAACAACATTTGAACACCACAAAAGTACAGTTATTCATTAAAATGCTTATTTTACAGTGCAGTAGTAGTTTTTCACATATAATTTGCATTGTTCACGTAATGTATCAATTAACTTATTGGAGAGAAAAACATCGGACTCGCACATGTGAAATAGGTGCAGAATTCGGCGTACTTGATACTTCGAACCAAATTGCGTGCGACTTTGTCAGTTTACAAATAGCGGAAAAAGCAAAAAGTGGTGGGGGTCAAGAATTTTCAGTATAAAGGTGCCTCAGTAAAAAGCGTGGGGTCAGGAATTTTCAGTATAAAGGGTGCCTCAATAAAAGGGTGGGGGTAAAATAAAAGGGTGGGAGTCAAACCCCACTGCCGAGTATGCATATATGCCAAAACTAAGCAACACTGCTTTGCCATGGTATATGTAGAACACAATTGATTTATAAAGGTTGAAAAGAAGCAATATTTCCATTACTTCATGTGAAAATCACAGCGTTAAGAATGATGAACTAGCCTCTATGAATGATGTAAGGGGCTGTGCAATAATTATGAGCCCCCCCGGGGGGGGTCAAATTTCCAATCGGCTCGCCAAAAATCGCTTGCCCCCCTCTCGGCCTGCCAAAAATCGCTTGCCCCCCCTCTCGGCCCGCCTAAAATTCTTGCCCCCCCCCCTGCGCATGCCAAATTTTTGGGATCCCGATGTACAAACCTTAAATGGTCTATATACCTGTTTGCGGCTTGTAGCAGGAAAATTTGCATATTTAAGCGTTTCGTACTGTTTTCCTAAGCCTTTTAGAGCGTTTGATTAAAAAGCGCCCATGAATGTGTGCCAAAAATCGCTTGCCCCCCTCTCAGCTTGCCAAAATTTGCTCCCCCCCCTTTTGGCTCGCCAAAAATTTCTTGCCCCCCCCCAATTTTACCCTCCCCCCAGGGCTCATAATTATTGCACAGCCCCTAAACTACATTGCAGCCTCTATGAAACAAATCGTTGGATGCAGTTTGCTTTTACTTTACAACTTTATTAACTTTTTTTCTTTATGAATTTCTATACCCAGGTAGGAAAAAGGAACTAATGGAGAGGGCTTTATATGCCCAAGTTAGCAATGCTGTCCATGAAGAATTGAATGCTCCACCACCTGAGCCAGATTTTGTATCTGTAACTAAGAAAGATTTCACAATAGAAGACTTTAAACATGAACTTCCTGCACCAGAAAGAGAACATAATGTTGAAACAGAACAACCTGTTACATTCTGGAGTGAACACAAGCAAAAGATACATGTAAGTAATTTCAAATCCAGAAAGAAAGAAAACTGCAGAATATGATTATTACAGAAAAAAAAGCAAAATATAACATCATTGTAATTGTAAAAAGGTAAAATAATATTGAAGGGAAGGAGGGGCCCAAAATATGTTTCATATATAATTTAGCTCCTGAACTATGACCAAGAAATCCCCATTTTTGTGGGACTCAAAGTTTTGCAGAAAGGAATTTGGATTTTGGTACACCTTGTTTAGCCATGTTTTGGGAGAACCTTTGTGCTGTTGATTGGGTGAACATCGATGTCATGTATAGTAGGGTATAGCAAAAGCGAGGTATCAAGAAGGGTATCATGTGGTTATTTTTATGTGATACCCTTCTTGAAGTGAACTCACTTTTTGTTGTTTTATAGTATGTGATATCGATGGTGCCAATTTTAGGAATGGGCTATAAGATACTTACTTCTAATCAAGATGTACAATAATTTTGTTACCCTTTTTGGAAATCAATCAAAACCCCACCACCTCACCCTCTACTAGTTAAGATTTAGTAAAATTTCAATCATATATTTATGTGTTTATTCATTACACAGGGAGTAACACAAATGAAGACATTAGACACACCTTTTAAGAAGAACTCATCATTTAGTAAACCAATAGAGGAAAGTGTTGACCAAGCCAAACCATACCAAGGAGAACCGCTTCCATTTATGTGATACATCAGTGTCCTCTTTAGTGACTCAGAACTTTATTTTTATGCATATATTAAACAAACGAAATACCGTAAACGTTCGCCTAATGGCGCTATGGGCTGCTTTGACCTAACTGCAATTTTAGGCACAAACTAAAAGAGCCCTCCCGTAAAAATCCTACCAGCAAATAAGGGCACATACCCTTAATTCTTGTTGGGATTTTTGAAGAAGGAGCTCTCTATTTGTACATGAAATTTACCCCAAGGCAAAGGAGCCACGGTGCGCCATTAGGCGAACGTTTACGGTATGGACATATAGTTGATGATACGTTGTATTATAATAAGCTCAAAATGGAATGGGAAATGTTATGTAAGGATGACTGTGCAGGTGTGTAGTAGAGAAAAGAAAGTGAAATATTGTTGTCTTTTTGCTACTTGTACTAATTGAGATGGTTTTATAATTATATGTTATTGTTGAAATACTGTTTTAAAGATCAGTCTGACCAGGTGAGAATGTATGCCCAGCATTACTTCCGAAGAACCCAACATAACTACACACAGACACACCAAGGATCTCTTGCTTAACAAGGACCTAAACATGCGTCCTTGCTACAGATACCTTGTTAAACGGCGAACAACAAGGTCGTATACCATACTACCCACTCTAAAGCTTACATCCTTGCAGCATTTTAACACTTGTTCTGTATTACCCACTTTTTGAGCACATGACATGATAACACACAGAGGACATTTGGACATGTAAAAATTTTGTCATTTTTCAGGTCCACTTACATATTAGTAGTGCGGGGGGGGGGGGGGTGTGTGTGTAGGAAAATTATGCCTCAAAAATAAATTTGATATGAAGTTCTCTTGCTGGGGGTATTATTTGCTGGTAGGGTGACATCTGTCAGAAAAGGGGGTGTGTAATACCATGGGCTATTCGAGTTGAAATCCATAAACCCCCTATGGAAGACATGACCTTAATCTCCAACACAGGAAGTGTGAATTGCAATGGGATTACCTGGATGAGTGACTCCATTTGAAATCTACACCCCCTGTGTGGAAGATTTAGATCTTATCTTCCATAGAGGGTATGTGGATTACAACTGGAATAGCCTAATATGGTCAAGCATGTGGACAGTATCATACTTGTCTTGTATCCACTGAGTGTTGGGTGTGTCTGTGTGAATTATTTGTAGGGGTGGAATTTGCAAAATTATAAAATGACCTAATTGAATGAAATGTTATTTCAACAAGGCCAAGGCAATGGGTTATGTAGACCCTTGCTTAGTGAACTCTTTCTCAACTTGTACTGACAATGTCCGGTGGGGGGGGGGGCACTCAACTTAAATTTTGGAATGTGCGGTATGGAGCGTTGAACTTTGGGAACTAAGAACTGATTTTTAGGCCAAATAGGGGCTCGATGAACTGAAATTTCAACATTTTTGTGGGGTCTGTGAACTAAAATTGGGCCAAATTAGAGACTTTGGAGCTAACAAATTCAAATTTTTTCCAAATTCAAACTAAAGAGCTACAAGAGTTTGAGGCTCATTGAACAGGAACATGATGCAAATGTGGGTCTTAAGGAACTGCCAGAGAGCCTGAAAAAGGGACCCTTGACCGCCGCACATACCCGTACCACCTTTAGATGTGAGTGATCTGCAGTTCTCACAAAATGAGAGGAAAGTCGCCAGGGAAGAAAAGGAGATGTTGCCAGAAAACAAAAGAATTCTTCTGAACACCAAGGGAGGGAGCAATCCTAACAAGCTGTAGCTGTGCATTATTTTAAAGCTTATGATAACTAGAAAATAAATATTTGCATCTTTCCTCTCATTTTGTGGGAGCAGGTCTCAATATTAGTTTTATTTTGGTGCTACTAAATATGCTTCCGACATATTTGAGTGATTATCAAACCCACAAAACTCAATAAGTTGAATGGCAGCAAATATAATTTGATATTACTAGTATTTATTTATGCAAAAATGTGGAACAAGGTCAAAATAAGTAATTTCTCTATTTCACTTATGACATTTAGTTTAATACATGTTGATAGAAACTTTGAAAGCTCAGAACTAGATCACTTGTACTCTACTGTTGATTGACATGACTTGTGTTCATTCACTGTTTTTTAATTTTTAAAGAAATGTAGTATTTGATTTTTGTATCTATCAAGTCATTAGTGTATTACTAAATAGAAATATCTAAATGTTAGTTTGTTTTTCATCAACGTGCCACATTTACGAAAATCGGGATAAAACACAGTTATTGGTCATCCTTTCTGCCAATGAACTTTTGACAGGAATTGGCAACAGATTCAGAATGATGTTGAAAGCAATTCTTGCAAGGAGCTCATATTCATGTATTCCGTCCATTTATAAAGGAAGAAACAAAATAAAGATGAAGATATAATAGTTGTTATGTTGAATATATAGTATTCCAGTGCTATTTATGTTTGAATCTTGAGTATAAAGCTGTAATGTACAATTTCCTTCAGATTTTAAATTTGTTATTCTATGCTGATATAATACCAGTAATAAATGTCGGTAAAGATTTCTGTCCATTTTTGAGCTGAAATATCAAGGTAAAGTTATGACTTTAAGTTGAACTTTGCTCTGTTGACCTAAAAACACAGAGTTTTTACATTATGTAAACATTACAAATACGGTATGCCTAAAATCAGGTTTGAAATTGAAAAAAAAAATCATATTATCGTACATTATGACTTTAAAAGCAATTTGTGTCTAAAACAGAGTGCGAACATAATATGGTTTTATATTAACAAATTCATAAGATCTATGCCATTGGTATCAGACTGTGAGTGCCCTGGTTCGAATCTCAGATCTGACCCAATGTAGTATTGCATTTATCTTATTAGCAGAGTGTTATAAAAAGATCCTCTTTATTGAGTCGACTGTCACCTGAAGGCGCTCGGCTCCCATTTTTTTTTTCAATCAGTCGCTAAAAGATCTAAGTCGTTTGTAGACCTAAGTCGCCCAAAGATATATTTTATTGTCAGAACTCCACTTATCACCCTGGCTGTATTTTTCTGATAGACAGGTCTTTAAAAAGGTTTTAGGCCCCACATATTCATTTTGTAAAGACAGCTAGTTCCCAGCTCAAAACCATCGCATTCAATTTCCAAATTGAAATAGCAAAGCAAAGTCCTGTATTTTGTGCAGATTGATACCTTATTTGTTGCGCAAATTTTTTTGAATGACGAGGTGCAGATCCATAAAGTACACATACACCAATTTTATAGATTCAGATTCTGAGTTGTTATCAAATGTTAAAACTGACCTGTGATGGACACTCCCAGGATTTTTCTCTGTAGTTTTATTTTTTTCTAGTACATCAGTCCCGCTGTTACTCATCACGTTTCCCAACTACATGTTTCTCTGGGTTTTTTGTTGAAATTTTTTAATAGCTCGGCATTAGGGCGAATTACGTTTTTTTTTTAATGCACGGCTTAAAATGTTTAATGATTTTTTAATGATTATTATTTTGACAATCTACTGAAGATAGCAATTACGGCGGGTTTATACAAGACAAAGGGTAATTTCTTGCGTACTGAATCATCATTTTGTGGGATAGGAATAGAATCATCATTGTTTTTTTGTTTTTGTTTTTTGGTGTGTGTTTTTTTTGTTTGTTTTTGTTTTCTTTCTTTTTATTACTTCATGTTCCTGATAATCTCTGCTATATAAGGGTCATTTTAAATTTTGGCCAGCTTCTTCATTTTAACATTTATTTATAGCTTTGCATTCGGCCTATTGGCTATTTTTTTCTAAGCGCGCGGCCAATTATAGCCGTTTTCCCCGGAATTTTGCGTACTGAATCTTCAGATTTTGCGTACTGAATCATCTAGAACGCGTGTTATAGGCAATGTTTTTTGGAACATTATTATTTTGCATGATTTTCGCTCTGCTTGCTATCTTCTGTAGATAGCATTTAGGGCTTACAAAGAAAATAATTAATACCTCTATTTTTTTCCTTTAAGTTTAATGATTTTTTTAATGATCATTATTTTTACTATCTACTGAAGATAGCAATTACGGCGGGTTTATATAAAACAAAATGTAATTTCTTGCGTACTGAATCTTCATTGTTTTGGTTTTTTTGGTTTTTCTTTTTCTTTTTTTCCTTCATGTTTCTGATAATATCTGCTATATAGTGCCGTTTTATCATTTCTTTATAGCTTTGCATTCGGCCTATTGGCTATTTTTGTCTAATCGCGCGGCCAATTATAGACATTTTGCCCCGGGATTTGCGTACTGAATCCTCAGATTTTGCATTTAGGGCCTACAAAGAAAATAATTAATGCCCCTTTTTTCCTTTATGTTTAATGATTTTTTTTAATGATTATTATTTTGACTATATACTGAAGATAGCAATTACGGCGGGTTTATTTTAGACAAAAGATAATTTCTTGCGTACTGAATCATCATTGTTTTTTTTTGTTTTTTTGTTCATTTTTTCCCTTTATGTTCCTGATAATCTCTGCTATATAAGTGCCGTTTTAAATTTTTGTCAGCTTCTTCATTTTAATATTTCTTTATTGTTTTGTATTCTTCCTATTGGTCTCTTTTTTTTCTTACCCCACGGCCAATTATAGCCGTTTGCCCTGGATGATGCGTACTGAATCATATATTTATCGAATCGAATATATATTTTATTTTTCATGTTTTTTTGCTTTGCTTGCTATCTTCTGAAGATAGCATTCAAACACAACAAACAGGTATTTAGGACGCTATTCACAAGGTACCATAGCGCTGACAACAAATAAATGAATTACAAAGTTCTTAAAATAGAAATGTCTTAAGATTTCCCTTGAAAAGTTCTCAGTAGATCCAGCAGTCCGAAGTTGTCTCGGCAAAGAGTTCCAGAGCCTAAGAAGAAATAATTAATCAGTTTAAAGCCTCTTTTCGTATATTTTTTTTCCATGTTTGATAATATTTTTTTGTCTACTGAAGATAGCAATTACGGTGGGTTTATATAAGACAAAGGATAATTTCTACATTTATCATTTTGATCGGTCAATTAGTATAGCCGCGAGAAGTACTGAATCATCATCTCTTTTTAAAATATCAGTCATGTTGTGCATTTTTGTTTCTTATTTTTTCCTTCATGTTCCTGATAATCTTTGCTATATGCCATTTTAAAATTTTGATAAGCTTCGTCATTTTAGCATTTCTTTATAGCTTTGCATTCGGCCTATTGGCTATTTTTTTTCTCTAAGAGCGCACCCAGCTATAATTAATAACGGGTGTTAGACAATGTTTTTTTGAAATGTTATTATTGTTCAGGTTTTTTGCTTTGCTTGCTATATCTTCTGAAGATAGCATTTAGAACCTACGAAAAAATAAATAATGTTTTCAAAAACCTCTTTTCGTATATTTTGTTTTATGTTTGATGATCTTTATTTCTTTTGACTAGGGCCTATCTACTGAAGATGGTAATTACAACGGGTATAATATAATTTCTACATTTATCAATTTGATCACAAATTATTAATGCAGACCCAATACTTTGTCTTGGGTCTGCATTAATGCAGACCCAATACTTTTCTATAGTATAGGTAGAGCGCCGGATCCCAGGGGCGATTACCGACTGTAATATCACTCTGGGGTACAGGATACAGATCCCCAGTTTGATGGTGAAGGCGAGCGCCACATGGGCACCTTCTTATGTGCCATCCCCTGTACACCGTGTTCAGTTATACTGTCTACAGGAACAGGCAGTGTGGATGCTAACTGGTATTGTGTCTATCTCTTTCATCTTTCTTTTCTTTCTTTCTTTCTCCCAATCATAGAGTATAAGTAGGTTGTTTTAACATCTTGGGATGCAAATAACATCTTGCCACCACTGAGCCCCGGGCGGTGGTAAACAAATCCCGGCCAACTCAGGCAGCTTGAGTGGGGTAGTGGGGACCCCTGATGAAGGAAATGTCAGCTAGAGCCAAATGAGCTATTCTTGGGGAACAGCCAACGGCATCCACAACTGGATCTGGGCAGCAGCAGATTTCAGTAGGAGATACTAGGCAGAAGATGAAGTCAATTGACTGGTCTTACTGGCAGGTTTCTCTAGAGATTGGAGAGCTACTAGCTGGAGTCTAGGGTATGGTCTCCTTTCTACTGCGCAATGGTGGAAGGCAGGGGGCGCTGAGACCTCCTGTCAGTATAACAGCAAGAGCTGACTTCAAGAACTCTTCTTTTCCAACTTGGAGCTCATCCAGCCTCTACCATTTCACCTCGCCAGTGCGGTATGAGTAGGCAGAAGAAAGGGAGACTTTGTTGCAGAGCAATGTCGAAGAAGCAGAGAATGACCTTTGCCCGCACAGGCAACCTTGTTTGTAGAGATGCAGTGTTAATCGTGCTGTATATCTTGTGCTGGTTTTTCCCGTAGGGTGCTTCTTTACAACCTCCTTAAGGGCTGACATCCCTATTTCTGCATAGTTTGTCGCTAAAAGTTATAAGGATAAGCCTCGAAATGGAACGGATTCAACGACGACGAACTCTGGAAACGTCCAACGACTACGATTAAGGAATGTGAATTTATGGCTGTTAAACATCAGAGGTCTAAGATCAAACATTGGACAGCTGCAGGCAAGGATCCAGCTCGCTCCACCTTCTTCAAAGCCAGATCTAATTTTGATTACTGAATCAAAACTTGACAGCTCTGTGCCAGATGATAGCTCACATATCAACATCAATGGCTATTCTCACATGCGTAGAGACAGGAGCGATGACAGTGGTTGGGGCGGTTGTCTTATCTATTACAAAAATGGCTTTCCTATAGTGCGAGAAACCAACCTAGAACCAAAGTTATATGAGCTGATGGTGTTTTCCATACAATCTGAAAGTGGAACTGTGCTACTTTCGTTGGTGTACTGCCCTAAAAATAAAATAAAAGGATCACTTGCATGGTATGATAAAAACCTAGACCGCCTGCTATCCAAAACGAAGGCCAACATCTGCATCCTAGCTGGTGATTTTAACTGTCACCATCAGGAATGGCTTGGCAGCAGATCTCCAACTGATGAAGAAGGCAGGATTGCACTAAATCTGTGTAATTCCCACGGACTGACTCAAATTGTCAATGGACCAACCCACCAACTGGGAAATCGTCTTGACCTCATCATGACTGATGCACCAAACCTATTCACACCAAATGAGATTGAGTGCAACGTGGGTACCTCAGACCACTTCCTTGTCAAAACTGCCTTAGAGGTGTCTCTCTCTCTGAACCATCCCTCCAAGACATGTATGGATGTACAAAAAGCTGATTGGGACAACTTAAGAAATGACCTGGCTGCCGTCCGGTGGAATGAGCTTTTGACAACAGAAGACCCGGAGACTGCTTGCTCTAACATCACAAGTGCCATCCAGACAGCGATGCACAGCAATATCCCACAAAAGACTGTTCGTTCTTTTGTCAATCATCCTGAGTGGTGGAATGAGGAGTGTGATGAGGCTTTAAAGAAGAAAACTGGCAAATGGAGAAGATGGAAGGCGCTTCAAACACCTGAGTCTCGCCTAGAATATAATCAGGCACGAAACACCTACACCTCTATTTCCCGAAAGGCTATATCCTCCCACAAAATACGGGTGCGAGAGAAGGTGACTACTGAACTGAAAACAGGGTCAAAGAGCTGGTGGTGGACAGCACGTAGACTAGCTGGGAAGGGTGGAAAGTCTGAAATTCCAGTACTGAAGGCAAATGGAAATACACACATCTCTTCAGAAGACAAGGCAGAATGTTTATCTTCCCTTTTCTGTGAAAAATCTACCATCCCTGAAGAAGATAACAACAAAAGTATCCCAGAGTTGCACACTAGGACTTCCTCCATCTGCTCGAAGGTCGTGTTCTGGCCCAGCAAAGTTAAGAAAGAGTTACTGAAGCTAGATATCAACAAAGCTTCTGGCCCAGATGATGTTCCTGCTCTTGTCCTGAAGATGGCGGCTCCTGAACTTGCTACTCCACTCGCTCGCCTCTTTCAATTATGTTTTGACAAAGGTTACATGCCAGCTCAGTGGAAGTGTGCGCATGTCATCCCATGCTACAAGAAGGGTGATAAACATACACCTGGAAACTACAGGCCCATCTCACTGCTGTGTATTATGTCAAAAGTGATGGAGAAGCTCGTTAGTAAGAAAATGTGGAAACACCTGGATGAACATCATCTGATCTCCCTCGGCAGTTTGGTTTCAGGGCTGGTCACTCTACATCAGATGCTTTGACTTATGTCTCGCAATGTCTTGCCAACTCACTCAACAACAGAGAAGAAGCACGGGTCGTCTGCCTTGACATCAGCAGAGCTTTTGACCGTGTGTGGCACACTGGTCTGCTTGAGAAACTTTCTGCACTAGGGTTTTCGGGTACTCTTCATGCTTGGCTGACAGACTATCTCACAGACAGATCACTGAAGGTCGTCCTGAATGGGAGGAGTCTGGATCGAAAAAATCAATGCTGGGGTACCCCAGGGCTCCATACTAGGCCCTCTCCTGTTTATCATCTTCATTGACGACATCTCACAAGATCTGAACAATCAGTCCATCTTGTACGCAGATGATGCTACCATTATGTCCTTCATCAAATCCAGAGAAGATAGACTTCCTGCTGCAGCATCTCTCAACCGGGATTTGGCCAAGATCGAAACATGGGCTAAGACATGGAATGTCCTGTTTGGTGCTGCCAAATGTAAAACCACTACCATCTCCAACCGAAGAGATGCTGATGGCAACCATCCACCACTTCACTTTTTGGTGTAACTCTTGAAGAAGCTGAAAGCGTGGACCTTCTAGGTCTTACATTGAATAACAACTTGTCCTGGAACCAAGTAGTCACCAAAATGTCAAAGACAGCCGGTCAGCGACTGGGACTCCTCAGAAGAGCTTCGCCCTATATTCTACCTGCACAGAGAGCCATCATCTACAAGGCCATGATACGATCAAAAATGGAATATGCCAGCAGTGCTTGGACTGGTGCAACTCCCACCTCACTAGCTCAGCTTGACTCCATCCAAAATAGAGCTAAGCGTGTCATTGGTCTGCCAACAAATGAGTATGAAGATCATCGTATTCAGCCATTGAGCCACCGCAGGGCAGTTGGAGCAGCCACCCTCTTCCATCGTATGTTTTACAAGGAGGCCCCTGAGTTGTTATGCCAGCTGATGCCAGACATCCATGTCCATGACCCCAGGTTGCGACGGTCTGTGAGATCCCATGACCTAGCAGTGGAAGTCCCAAGATCAAACCTTGTCAGCCATGAAAGATCATTTCTACCATCTACAGCCCAATTATGGAATTCTCTACCTGCCCAAATTCCAGCCATTAGATCGAGGGCCAGCTTTAGCAGGAGGTTAATCGCTTTCTGGGTGCATCCTCGTCAGCAGCTTCTAAATGATTTATTTGTCTCTGCTGTTAATGCCCAGTTATGCCATGTCAAAAAAAAAAAAAAAAAAGGGTGCATGCCACTAAATCCGCATGTGAAGCGGTTTCCGGTAAAAGTTTATCACGACTATAGTCCCAACTTTGCATAAAAAATGTGCAAAATCGGTACAATATTAACAATTTTAGTGTTGCAAATCGTGTTTTGCTAGAACTTGTGAATGTGATCTCCACTAATTTGAACAGAAAACGCGAAAATTTGAGTGATGTTTACGATGATGAGCGCATGAACACACGAGGTCAAAACGCGGTTAGCAGTCAGACGTAAACACGGGAAAATCGGGTCTTATATAGCGCTATTTTTCTCAAAAAGTAGACCTAAAATATGGTGTCATTTTCAGATATGTTATGCAGAATTTTGTTCTGATTAAAATGATATCAAAATATATATTTCAAAGTAAGACGTAACTCGACTTATAGCCTAAAACGTGACCCCTGTTTTGCACGTAAAGTCTATGGAAAGCTATTTGGTGGCATGTACCCTTAACAAACACAAGACAAAACACAATTAACCTGGACCTACTTTTCGGCGTAGTGGTAAAAGCCTAACAATTCCCGTCGATTACGAGCTGATCAAACTATACTTTATTGCTTTCATGAAAACTAACACGATTCATTCAAATTTGGTATACCCACCCGGGATACCCACGGCACGAGAGGCTGATATATTTTGGTCAGGCGCTATTTTTAACCGGGACTAATAATACATGGTTACACCAAATGCAAAAGGATTTAGTGTTATGCCCCCTTATGATACGCCTGGGGGTGCGTCGGCACCATCGGCACACGCATGCTCGCAAAACAACGTGTTTCGCGTCTTACGCTGTCATGGACGCGACGCGCAAACTAAGCGACCAAAGTGGCTGGGCACATGCACCCAAACAAACAGAGCATAGGGCAGTGGGTCAACAATCATGACAGTTTAACTTCCCTAGCCAGCTATAAAAAATAACCATCACAATGTAGAATTTCTGTCGACAAGAATAGCAACCTAAGCCCCAGCCCCTGTGGGCCATAACGCTATCACAAGCATGGATCATCCACCTGGACCAAGTCAACAGGATCCATCGGGATCAAATCATCGGGGGCTGGGTGCTGTAAAACTACCAAAGCTCCCAACGAAGAAAAACATGGTATCCCCTTGCTCCGAGGACATGTTGCATTTGTACACCGATGACATCGACCACCTGCCTTATTCTGCTGCATCTATCGACGATACCACAGATAATAAACCTTTTCTCAACAGAAAAACAGATAGTGAGGTGTTGATTGATACAACGTTGCTAGGCTCGGTGAAGGAAGAGACTCAACCATCGACATCCTCTTATGATGTACCAACTGTCACTGTGGAGGATGAATCCCAACTATTGGCTTCCCACTCTTATCATGGAAAGACTACGCTGGATGTTGCGACAGGTAAAGAGACAAAGAGGTCAAAATCCATTGAAGGTCGTACGAGAAAGGAGTTGGGTGCTGTAAAACCACCAAAGCTCCCAACGAAGAAAAACATCGTATCCCCTTGCTCCGAGGACATGTTGCATTTGTACACCGATGACATCGACCACCTGCCTTATTCTGCTGCATCTATCGACGATACCACAGATAATAAACCTTTTCTCAACAGAAAAACAGATAGTGAGGTGTTGATTGGTACAACGTTGCTAGGCTCGACATCATCTGATGATGTACCAACTGTCACTGTGGAGGATGAATCCCAACTATTGGCTTCCCAATCTGATCATGGAGAGACTACGCTGGATGTTGAGGCAGATAAAGAGACTGAGTGGTCAAAATCCATTCAAGGTCGTACGAGAAAGGGTTTTGGCACCAAAGAACACAAAGCAAATATTCCACCAGTTGCAGACAGAGATGGAATTCA